>NW_026860660.1:0-35730 GCF_026571515.1 Ruditapes philippinarum | reverse complement strand
CGAAAAGATTTTCCCTTATATAAGAAAAATATATTTGAATGCCAACTCAGGTGAGCAAGGATCATTATGGCTCTCTTGTTTTTATGTGCAATATGTATTATAATTTTGATTTGTTTTAACTATGTTAATAAAATAAATTAGTTCATTTAATTTTCTTTGTTATTTTTTAGCCATAGAAAATTTTCAGTATGTATGCTAATCTGTTTAGTTATCATGATCAGAGGCATTATGAATTGTTGAATGTGACTAATGTTACATCCACATGCATGGATACAGGTCCTGTTCAGTTGTTTTTATCTTTAGTTTTCCTTTTAGTTTTACCAAGGGCTTTTTTACTGAAACCCCACTGACAAACGAAACAGTTTAAATTTTTTAAAAAATTTCATAATTGTAAAAAATCTGTGTTCTTTCATAAAAAAACCCATACAATTTTAAAATTTTTGGTCGACTTTGGGCCCCCCAGGGCGAAATTTACTTTTATCGAATTATACAAAGGAAGAAAAAAGTGACAGGGATTTTTAAAAACTCCTAAAATTTGTTGAAAATCGGGAACCAGGGGATTTAGTAACAGCTGACAGAGGATTTCTGATTAAAGACATTTTGCAGAAAAACAAAGTCAAATTGAACATCCCTCCATTTTTAGGTGGTAGAGATAGATTAACTCCACAAGAAGAAACACTGACAAAAAGATTTGCACATGTGAAAATACACATGGAATGTGCGATTGAACACAAGAAAAAATTTAAGATAACTCGCACAACTTTGCCATTAAGCTTCAAGCCAATGGCTACACAGATTGTAAAAATAATATGATTTCTTGTTTACTTTCAGGAACCATTAGTGAAGTAAAATAAAGGGGAAAACAAAGTGTTTCTGGAACATGTACATATTTATTAAATCATAAATAGAATATTTCCAATAATAAAAAGGAAAAAGAAAGTATTAATTAAAATTACAAATAGTGTACATTCATTTAAAACATTGAATATTATACATGTTATATAATATAATATATAATACAAATTTTTCCACTATTTGATGAAGTTACTATTGTATAAATGTATATGTATATAGTATGCACATCTTACAAAAAGTGAATATTATATACTAAATAAAAGATTGTCAACCTATTTACACAATTTCACTTCTCAGTTTTTACACAAAATCCAGTTCACATGTTGTTGATATCAAGATCAGATAACTCTGTGCATGTTTTACTTTGTTGTTTCAGTTTTAAAGTAATATTTCCCCTATATTTTGGTAAAAAAATGTTGTTAGGAAAAACAATCATTTTTTGGGAAATATTTTTTTTCCCCAAAATTTAAAATGGCAATATCCCCCTAGGGAAAATTTTAGAAGGAAATTTTCCACCTGTCACTGGAGAACAGAAAATGTTGTCTGTGTTTTGGACATTAGCTAATACCCCTTTGGGCTTTTTTTGAAAAACCATTTGCTCTCTCAATTGAAACCCCAATGCCTTCTTGCCCTCACTTTAAAACAGGCTTTGATCTAAAAAAAAGGGAAATGACCGACTATTTTCATTGTTATACTGGCAAAAAAAGAAAAAAATAATCAAAATCCCCCCCACCAGAGTAAAAAAGGCAGAAATCTATACAGATAAATACATGTTAAAACTAGACCTGCACCTGTGTCTTAAATTTATAGTTTAAAAAAGGAAGTAAAAGGCCCAGGCTTTGGGTTTTTGGGTTGCCCGGGGGCCTATAACTTTTACATATATTTTTTTTAAAGGAAATTTAAAATTAAAAAATTTTAATACTCAAAATTTTTGAAAACCTTTCTCTTTAATTAAAACAAAAAAAGGCTCAAAATACTATTTAATACCCAAATGTCAGAGCAATTTTTTTTCCCCTAGGCCCTACTATATGCACGGGTGGGGAAAACCACAACTTTTCCGCGAAACTTTCAAAAAAAATCACCCTTCTGCCCCCGAGACACCGTTATTTCGGGACAAAAAAAAAAAATTTGGGGCGGAAAAACAAATTCCGGGAAAATACCCTTCCCAAATATTTTACTGCGGACATTAAAAGTTTTTCCCAAATTTGTTTAAGTGTTCCATCAAATTTTTGAGACAATTTATCGTTAATTAGCACAATAAAATTTACAAAAAAACATACTTCAAAGGAAAATAGTTTTTCAAAAATCTGTGTCCCTTTAAAACATGATTTCGTATTTGTGCAAAAACATCGAATCAGCGAAAGTCTTTCCCAGATTTCATCCCCCTTGTCATAAAAATTTAAATTGCCGAAAACCGTCTGACAAAAACGATTTTCACCCAAAAACATCCGGAAAAGTGGCCCCCAGCGTTTTTTAAATTTGGGACGAGTATGAAAGGGAATACAGTGTTAGAACCCATCGGGGGATATGTAACCAAAAGGGGTTTTAAAAGTCTTGGTATGGTTTTTTTATGTTAAAAGGTTTCTTTTTAAAAGGGATTAAAGTTAACATTTTTATCAGTTTAATTTTTGCCGCCAATTGCGCATAACATTTCTTTTACGTTTTGAGAAAAAAATAATATTTTTTGAATCTCTTCAAAAAAGGGCCCTTACTTTGTCACACTTACAAATTTGGGCTTGCATAATTTCTGGGGCCCCAAATTTTTCCCCCAAAGCCATAAAAAGTTTAACCCCTTTTCCCTGTTTTAAAAATTCCCCCCAAATTTTTCCCCCCTTTCAAATGAACTCAAAAAAGGGGAACTTTTTTAAAAAGATTTGTTTTTTATTTATTCGATTTTTGTTCAAAAAACGGCAATTTTTTTTTTTAACCCTTTTTTTAATTTGCTTTTTCATCAAATTTTGGTTCCAGGTAAACATATGATTTTGATGGTAAACAAATGAATTTTTTTAAAACCGAAAGTAATCTAACCCCACAGCTTTGGGGCTGTCATCACTTTGTAAAAAATTTCATTAAATCAGAAGAATATTAAAGATATTTTTTTTTTGACTATAAAGTTTAAAATGCAAAATATTAATTTTTTGGAAAAAACAACTTGTGTAGTCTTGTGTATTTTTTAATGTGTTTGTCTAAATTTTTAAATTTGTAAAAGCCTTTACATTGGTTTTCCCCTTTCATAGCAACCTTTTTTAAAAAAGGGTGAGCTTTAACGGGAACGGATAGGGCAAAGCGCCATGCTCCCACTGACTTCCGTTTCTATCGAAAAGCATAGAGTTTTAGCAAAAATTTTCGTAAGGTTTGTGTCTTTAATTTCCATACAATCATGGGTTCATCAAAATTTCCCCAGATGGGTTCAATAGTATATTTTATTTCCCCCTTAAAACCCTTTTTTCTTATATGCAATTTGCTTTTAAAACTTAAATGTGAATTTTTAAACTGTTATAGGTGTGACCCCAAAGCCCATTTTTTTACCCGGGCCTTTGCAATTTTTCAACCCGCTTAGGGAAAATTTGTTTACCCTCTCAATGTTTTTTGCGAATGAGTGAAACAAAGGTGTTATTTCGCATTGAATGATTATTTGACATAAACATTTTTTTAAAATCTTTTTATTCTTTTAATTTTCAAAATATAAAAAAGAAAAAAGGGAAAAAAAAATAGTTTATATTTTTAAGAATTAGGGACAGGGCGGACCGTGAGACAGGGGGGCCCCGTTTTTGTTTGGATGGGCGAAACCCATATATTGGGCCCGGGGCCGGCCCTTTACCCCCAAGGGATTTGGGCGGTCGGGGAATTAAAAACCCAAAATTTGGCACCTACCCCAAATTTTTTTTTTGGGGGAAAAGTGTTTTGAGGGAATTTTTTTATTTTTTTTTGACTGTTTTTTCTCGTGGTTGATTTTCCTTTTAAAATTTTGTTTTCCTTTGCCCAAGTTATTTTACTCATAAACCCTTTAAAGGGATGCTGTCTTTTTTTTAAAAAATTGATATACATTTGACGTTTTGTTATTAAACTTTTTTGGGTTTGCCCTATAGTTAAAAGGGGAATGAAATTTTAAATATTAAAAAATTTCTTTTTTCCCTTTAAAAAACTTAAATGTTATGAATGGATTATTTTAAAAAAATTTTAAAAAAATTAAAAGAAATTTTGTCAAGTTTTTTAAATTTGGGTGAGAACGAAAATATTTTTATTTTAAAAGTTTTTTTCCAATCCTTTCCCAAACTATTTACCCTACCTATTTTATACTTATAAGCAAGCGGTACTTTTAAAGGGTTTAATACTCAAATTTTCCCATTTAATTTTACATTGTATAAAATGTACTAGATAAATTATTTTAATTTTTTTTTTTTAAACCCATTTTTTTTTTTGAAAACCCTTTTGATATCAAAAGATAAAAAAAAAAAAAAATGAAATAGCAGTTTTAAAATTTTGAAATTTAAAAATTATGGTCCCCCTTTCTCTCGATCAGGGCCCAAACCCCCTTTTCCCCAAGATATGGTCCCCCCTTTTTCCCAAAATATGGTCCGCCCCTGGTAGGGTTTTGCCCTGTCTCATGGTCCCCCCGTTTCCCTACGACCATTGTTTTTATTTTTTTCAATACTTCTGGTCCTTAAAAAGATTTTTGCATGGGAACTTTACAGTTGTTATTTTCTGTTTGGCCAAAAAGGCAATTTTGGGTTAAAAATCAAAATTTGACCTATAATAGTTTAAACATTACACACATATTTTTTTATTTTTATTGGGGAATAATTTATTTATAAAACCCTTTATGTGGCCCTACAGAATGAAAATTTTAAATTAATCTGAAAAATAAATTTGACTGCTTTTCAGAGAGATGATGTAGATAAAAACCCTCAAGTAACCCCAACACCAGGGTCTACAAGGTCAAAACCTCTAAAACCTTTCAAAACCTCTACAGCTGAGGCCCAAATCTAAAAGTTTGTATTTCATTTCAATGAAATTCGAATTTAAATTTTATTTGAATAAACTGAAGGACTTTTATCCTTTGCAAGTCTTGTTTCCCAGCATGCTAGATTTTGGGGTTTAGGGTTTTTGTACCCCAATTTTTAAAATTTCCCATATTTTAATTTAAACAAAATTTCATTTTTTTGTTTTAAAAACCCAGGGAAAAAGTGTCTCTTTTTTTCCCATATTTTGAAATGAGAAGTTCTTATTTTAATGTAAAATTTTTATTTTTTACTTACTATTGAAGTTTTTGAAAGATTTTTTCTCCCATGTGTTGCGGGTGGACAGAGGTTTATATAAATTTGTTTTCAGTTTAAATTTAAAGGGACTCAGGTTTAACAAGGTACATGTATAAAACATTTTTAAAATATGAAATGGTTTCCCTTTCAGATTTATACAAAATTTGAATTACAATATTGCCCTGTCTATCAGGAATAAAAACTTGATGGGGATTCCCATAATTGTTTTTAAATAAAAATTCAATTCAATATTTTATTGAGAAAATAAACCAAAATTTAAAATTTGTTTTTACTCACAAAATATAACATGCAAGGGGGTTTTAAATTTTAAATTACAGTAGAAGAGCATGTTTATGTTTTTTCCCAATTTAAAACCATATAAAAAAACTAAACAGTAACAATAACAATACAGTCAAAAAATTTTTTTTAAAAAAAAAACCCTTGGGAAAACATGAAAAAATTTTCTACTTTTTAATTTTAAATTTTGAAAAAGGGAATTTTTCCCACAAGTCTCTACTGTTGGGAGGGCCCCAAAAATGCTTATTTTTTTGCAGAAAGACCTCCTGGCCTTTAATATTTACTTTGGTTCCCTTTGTATTGAAATTAAATTAAATGTGACTTTAAACCCAAATAAAATTCTTTTTAGTGCAAGTTAAAAATTTACTGTTTTCCCGGGGGTAAACTTTGTAGCAGGGAAAAGGTATTTACTGCCGTTGTATATGACTAAAATTGTTTTTTGGGAAAGTAGCATAAACCCCTTTTACCAAAATTTAAATTGTTTAAAACAATTTTTTTTCCCCTTCCATTCAAGCATATTTAGGCAGTTCCCAAAAACAGGGGTTACCCCCAGTGAAATTTTAAAATTTTTTTTCCAGACATGATTACACGAGGCTTAAAGACTTTGGACAAAATTTTCTTAACAAATCCAAAAAAAAAAAGCCGTGTAACTTTCCCAACTAATTATGTTTTTTCCCCTTAATTTTATACAACATATAGCACAAACTCTGCACTTTTCTGAAAACTATTTTAAAAGGGGTTTGAAAAAATATCTTCCCGAAAAACTTCAGAATGTAAAGGAATTTAAAGAAACTTATTAGTTTTGGTAGTCAATTTAGTCAGTCACCCTCCCACCTCAGTAAAATGTCCCTATTCACTGACAAAAATTTTAAACATATTAAACTTTAAAAGACCAAATTTAAATAGCATTTCAAAATATTTATTATTTCAAAAACCCCCTAAAAGGGCCTTTCCTAAAAACGTCTAAAGGGGAATTGTCAAACTTTTCTACTTATTTGGGGTCATTTAAAGGGGCAGAAATTTATCCCATACTAAAATTAAATTTTTTGTTTTTTATTTTCTGGGATTATGTTTTTCTTTTTATTTTTGAGTTCCCCCAAACAAATAATATGCAATTCCTTACGTTGTTTCCTTTAAACTTTTTTTTTCAATAAAAATTAAACCGTATTTTAAAAATCCAAAAAAAACAGGCCATTTTTTAAGGGAAAAAATTTGACAGTTTAAAAAAAAGAATGGAAATAAAAACTACCCCCTTAAAAATTTTTTCTTGAAATTTTGGGATATCAACTAAAAAAGAAGGTAAGCTTGATGAAAATAAAAAAAAAAAAATGTATTAAAATTTCCCTTTTATTGTAAATTATCTGCCCTTTAATTTTTAAAAAAAAAAGTCCATTTTTAAAGGGAGATTTACTCAAAAACCCAAAAACGGTGACCCCAATTTTTTTTTTCACTTTTAAAAAGTTTTTGTTTCATATTCTAACAACATCTTTCTGCCCAAATTTAAAAAAATTCTATTAACAGTTTTTTTTTTGCCTATATTGTCTATATTAAAAAAATTCCAAAAAAGCCTTAAGTTTATTAAAAATGACAAGTTAAAACAATAACACCCTTTTTGCCTTTTCCCCTGAGTGGGCTTTATTTTACAAATTTTACTGATCATTAAAACTAAAAAAATCAAAGACTACATGCTCGGGAAGAAAACCTTTACCCAAAAAATTTAAAACTTAGTCCCCAATTTAAGTTTAAAAAATTTTTTTGGCCCTTTATTTTAAGTGATCACAATTTTTTAGTGAAACCCAAAGCCTATAAATGTTGGCCCTTAAATGCAGAGTTTAAAGGGAAACCCTTTTGTCATTTTTTTAAAGGGGTTCAAAGAAAACCCAAATTTCAAAAAAGAAAAAGGGTTTGAAATTAATGGTTTTACATTTTTTCCCTGAAAGGGGCCTATTTTAAAATAAAGGGGAAAACTAGCGTTTGTGCCATGGCCCAAAAATTATCAGACACATAAAGTAAAATTCAAGTAGTAGTAAAGCATTTTCATGGAGGAAAATGACATAATTGTTAAATTTTCATATTGCAATTTATCATATAATTGAATAAAAAAAATTTAAAATTTTGAGGGTCGTCGGAGCATTTTAAAAGTTTTTTAAAAAATGCAATTTTGGGAAAATCACAAATTAAAATTTCCCTTTTTTCACATGTTAGATTTTCCCGGGCAAAAAAATTTTAAAATTTTTTTTTCTTTTTACTTATTTTTAAAAAAGCCAACTTAAAACAACCCCTTTTAAAAACTTTTTTAAACGACATGAGTCAAATCTTTATTACACTAGTGATAATAATTTTTTTTGGGAATGACCCTTTTTTACAATTCCCGTTATGTCAAACATAAAGATAATTTTTATTTAAACATTTTATTGGATTTTTTGAACTTTTTTCTTAACAAAAATCTATGAAAAAAACTTGTTTAACCCTAAAAGTGCTGGAAACAAAAAAAAAAAAAAAAAAAAAAAAAAAAAAATTTTCAGGCCATGTTGACCAGTGTAACCAAAATCTGCAGGCCCCCTTTTTGGCCAGTCTGATTTGGAAAATTTTTTTTCCAACATTTGGAATTTATTGTCCCAAACTGCAAAGAGTGTTACCCATATTAAAATAGCTTGGGACCAGTTGTGTGTCAGTTATATCGTCTGTGTGGGGGCAAAAATTTAAATCCAAACTTTCATAGAATTATACGTTTTTATTTAATGTTTATAGCATCAATAAATTGATATCTGAAAACATATTGCAAGTCAGGTTTTTTAAGTTTTAATCCTAAAAAATTAAATTTTAGAACATTCTGCATAAAGTAAGGGGGATATCTCTAATTGTCAAAGAAAAGCTTTTGCCCCGCTTTTATAATTAAACTGGCATGGCATTTTATCCCCTTTGGCTTGTCCTCCATAAAAATAAATCAAAAATTTTTTGACATTTTTTTAAAATATTTTCCCCCTTTTTCCTATTTTCAAATAATTTTTACATTTCTCTTTTTTAAAAGTTTCCAAGTGGTTAAAAAAAAAACAATTTTAAAAAAACACTTATTTCTAAAATTTTTTTTACTTGTGTATTTTCCCGGCCCAATTTTGGGGTAAAAATGTAAAAAAAGTTTAAATTTTTTAAGAAATTTTTTTAAAGTTTAGGGCCCGGTTTCAAAACAGCCATCAAAAATGTTAACCCTTTGGCTAGAGTATTTTCACAAAAATACTGGGAGAAAAAAACAGATTTTTGGCTAAATGAAAGTACAAAAAAGTTTTGCCTTTAACGTTTTCCAATGAAAAACCCTTTACAAGTTAAATTTCTTTTTTTTGGGGATGTTCTTTTCTGTGGAAAGACCCGGTTTTGCTTTTACAATTGTTTTTTTTTCCTTTATTAAATCATTTTATTAATTTCCATTTTTGGCTTTTTTTTGAAAATTTTTTGAAAGTCCTGTGGGGAGCATCTATTAGCAAAAACATGTTTTCAATGGTTCATGATTACTTTTAAAACCATAAAAATACAAAATAAAACTAATTACACGCTGTTAATGTGTGTTTTGAGGTCGCTCTTTGCTTTCCTGTGGTGGCAAGGGTTTTCTGTACTGCCTACGATTACTCTTTTCAGGGAGTGAAGCTTAGATATACAACTGTTAGTTAATGGTGTCAGAGGGAAGTGTCCACTTTTATGTCTGAACACTAAGAAATTAAAATTGTCTTGGGTCTGTTTTAGTAGCAATGTAGTTTTGAATTTTAGGGTGAACATGATTTGCTCCTACCAGTACTTTTATCTGGAGATGACCCTTGTGATATCTTTGCTTACCACAATTAAATATTCAAAAAAAAAAATTATGTTACTTATGAACATGTAAATTTTTAGATTCATGACCAAACAAAGTTCAAGCGAAAATGTGTTATAGGCACAAAGCATACAGAAGAAAAAAAGATCCCCAAATTGGATAGACACATCATGTCCCAGGTTGAAATCTGAAACCTGTAAAGACAGATCATTTTACTGATTGAATCTGTATAACACAGATCAATAATGAATAAAGTTCTGGGTTAAATTTTGTATAGACAGATCATAATAAAGTCTTGCGAAATTCTTGTTAGACAATCATAAAAAAAATGAAGTCTGGCTGAAATTCTTATAGAACAGATCATACAGGGTAAAAAGTCTAGTGAAATCTGTATAGACAGTTCATACTTAGAATTAAATCTAGTGAAATCTGTATAGACAGGATCATACCTCGAATGAAGTCTAGTGCGAAATTTGTAAGAACAAATATATTATGGGAATTGGGAAGTCTAGTGAAACTGTTATAGACAGATCATAACGAATGAAGTTCTTAGTGGAATCTGTATTTAAGACAGATCAAAACAAAAATTAAATCTGGTTAAAAAACTGTAATAGACAGTTCATAGCAGAATTGAAGCTCTAGTAAATCTGTATGAGGACAGAATCAAATGAATGAAGTCTAGTTGAAATCTGTATAGACAGTTCATAAATGAATGCAATCTAGTTGAAATCTGTATAGACAGATCATTATGACCCAATGAAGTTATGGTGAAATTCTGTATTAGACGGTGAGATGATACCGAAGAAAATCTAGTGAAATCTGTATAGACAGATCATATTACCGAATTGAAATCTAGTGAAATCTGTATAGGGACAGGTCATAATGAATGCAAATCTAAAACTGCTGTGAAATCTGTATGAACAGGATATACCGAATGAAGTTATGGTGAAATCTTGTAAGACAGATCAGTACAAATGAAGGTCTATTTTTTAAATTCTGTATAGCAATTTTTTTTTAATTTTTTAAGGGGTTTTTGAAATCTGTATAAAAAGGTTTTATAAAGAATTTAAGTATTTTTGGGGAAATTTTTTAGGACAGTTAAGAATAAGTTTTTTGGTAAATTTTATTTTGGGCAGATCATTTCCGAAGAAAATCTAGTGAAATCTGTTAGACAGTTAAAAAAATAAAGTGTAGTGGGAAAACTGTTTTAACAGTTTATACCCAAATTTTAAGTCTAGTTTAAATCGTAAGGGCAGTTCAAAAATAAATAAATTTAGTAAAATCTGTATAGGGCAAAATATATTTCGAAAGAATATGGTAAATCTTTTTTTAGCAATATTTCCCAATTTAAATTTTAATGAAATTTTGTATAGACAGTTTATAGTAAATAAAGTGTAGTGAAAACTGTATGACAGATTTTTAAAAGAATTAATTTATTTTTAGACAGATCTAATGAATGCAATCTAGTGAAAATCTGCTTATAGACAGAAAATTAATAATGAATTAAAGTATAGTGAAAATCTGTATATGACAGATATACCGAATGAAATCTAGTGAAATCTTGCTATAGACAGTTCATAATAAATAAAGTGTAAGTGAAAATCTGTATAGACAGATTAGTAATGTTATTTAAGTATAGTGAAATTCTGCTTATAGGACAGTTCAGAATGAATGCAATCTTAGTGAAAAATCTGTTATAGACAGAATCATACCGAATGAAGTATGGTGAAATCTGTATGATGACAGATCATTAACCGAAATGAAGTAATGGTGAAATCGGAATAGACAGATCATTACCGAATGAAAAATCTAGTGAAAATCTGTATAGACAGTTCATAATAAATTTTAAAGTGTAGTGAAATCTGTATAGACAATCATTACCAAATGAAGTCTAGTGAAATCTGTATAGGACCAGTTCATAATAAATAAATAGTGTAGTGGGAATAGTCTGTATAGACAATCCAATTCATTACTGAATGAAGTATGGGAAATCTGTATTAGACAGATCATACCGAAAATGAAATCTAGTGAAATCTGGTTATAGACAGTTCATAGTAAATAAAGGGTAGGTGAAATCTGTGTAGAAAGGATTATAATGAATTTAAGTATAGTGAAATCTGTATAGAGACAGATCTAATTAAAAATGCAATCTAGTTGAAATCTAGTTATAGAACAGATCATACCAAATGAAGTATGGTGAAATCTTATAGACAGATTCATACCAAATGAAATCTAGTGAAATCTGCCATAGACAGTTCATAATAAATTGAAGTCTAGTGGAAATCTGTAAATAGACAGTTTCATAATGAATGCAAAATCTAGTTGAAATCTGTATAGACAGAATCATTACCAAATGAAATCTGTGAAATCTGTAATAGACAGTTCATTTAAAACAAATTTAAAGTGGAGTGAAAATCTGTATAGACAGATTAATAATAAATGAATTGATTCTTAGTCTATGTGAAATCTGGTATGAAATCTAGTGGAAATCTGTATAACAGTTTCATCAATAAATTAAAAGTGTAGTGAAATCTGTATAGGACAGTTCATAATGAATGAAGTCTAGTTGAAATCTGTATAGGCACAAGATCAGATACCGAAGTGAAGTTATGGTTGAAATCTGTATAGACAGTTCATGAATGAATGCAAAACTTAGTGAATCCTGTATAGACAGATCATACCGAATGAAGTATGGTGAAATCTGTATAGACAGATGATACCGAATGAAATCTTAGTGAAATCTGTATAGACAGATTATAATAAATAAAGTATGGTGAAATCTGTATAGACAGATCATAATGAATGAAGTCTAGCCAAATCTGTATAGACAGTTCATAATGATTGAAGTCTAGTGCAGTCTAGTGAAATCTGTATAGACAGTTCATAAAAATGAAATGAAGTCTTTAGTGAAATCTGTATAGACCAGGCAATCATACCAAATTGAAGTTTTGGTGAAATCTGTATAGACAGTTTTAATGAATGCAATCTAGTGGAAATTTTGTATAGACAATCATACCGAATGAAATCTGGTGAAATCTGTATAGACAGGATTCATAATGAATGAAGTCTGGTGAAATCCTGTATAGACAGATTATATACCGAATGAAGTCTGGGAAATCTGTATTTTAGACAGATCATATCCGAAATGAAAATCTGGTGAAATCGTAAATAGGACAACATATACATGATAAAAATATTTTCAAAAATAAATATAGACAGTGGTCTTGATTGATCATACGGAATGAAACTCTGTTGAAGTCTGTATAGACACATTATATAAGGGTGAAAATATATAGAAAAATTAGTTGAAGTTTTTTTTAGTCAACATAATTGGTACTTGGTAGATCTTTCAAATCAGGACCATATTAGGATAGTTTCAGTTCAAAATCTGTATAGACAAAATATCAAGAGGTAAAAATTTGGTGGTCATGAACCTTTTTCAGTACATGGCCGGTAATGCATTTTTTTATGTTTTTGTTTCATAAAAACCTAATTTATTTTTTCATGAAAATGAAAAAAAGTTTCAGAAAAACGTATCTTTTATTCCTTACAAGTAGATCTATATTTACTTTCACGAAACATCATCGCAGCATTTACTTACTTTCAAATCTGTTTATAGACCGAGTACCGTTGTAAAATTAGTATAGACTTTCGCCCTTTCCCAAAAACATGTGTTTATAACGAGGTAATCACTTTATGACATCCTTTCCCCTGGAGGAGGCGGAGTTTTCGTGAAGTCACATGCTTATGACATCACAGGAGAAAACAAGATGGAGGCTTCCAAAACAGAAAAGGCGCGCGGAAAAGTTAAGAAAAAAATACCATTTTTCTGGTTCGAAAAACCTCCCTTCACAAAAAATTGGAAGGGACATCATCTTTCAACACGAGAAACAAACCAAACCTCTTTTTCGTTGTAAGTTAAAGACCCGGTAAAATTAAGCTAAAGATACCCCTGTATGCTTTAATTCTATTATTGTTCAATTTTGTTAGAAATTATTACCGAAAAAGCGAACGAAAAACAAATACGCGGAAAATTTTCTGGGACCACACAGGGACCACCTCGTAGACCTCCCCCACTCACAGGCCACTAGACCACAATTATTTACCCATATACGCCTCATAATACTATATATTAAGAATATTCTTTTATATATAGTACATAATGAGCGTATATTCAGTGTTTATTTCAAGGAGGGGGGATTGGGGGCGGATTCCCCCCTTATTTTTGAGAATTCACTCCTATTTTAATTCAGGAAGGCAGGGGGAAATTTTTTACATAGAGAAAGAAGGGAAAAGATCAACAAATATAATAAATTCTGACTTTTCGATAAAAATCCCCCCTATTTTTCGAATCCTAGAAAAAGACCCCTGGTATATGGGTAAAATAATTGTGTCTAGTGCCTGTGTCCCCACTGGCACTGTAGAGAACTGTCTGTATTGTGCGATATTTTGCAGACAGTTTCTCCCCATTTTATTTTTTTTAAAAAGATCGATTTTTTCTTAGTTGAATTATAAATGGGTTGACGTAGCCTACAGAGCCCCCTTTGACTAGATCTACCGCGGGTTGAGACAACTCGGCCCTATACCCCAGCTCGGCACGGGTCAACTTGGCCAACTGAAAAAAAAAAAAATTTTTTTTCTGATTACTTTGCATGTTATCAAGACCATCTAAATGTATTATAAATGAAAAATAAGAGATATCTGCAGATCAGGTATACTATTATAATTATTTGTATCCCTGTTTCTCGTATTATCGTGGTTTCTCATATTTCGTGGAATTATTAAAACAGATGGAAGCGACACTCGCGACTTCTGTCGATATCCGAAAACATGTCTATTTAGCAGAGCTGTTTTGTCTCTGGCAAAAAAAACGAAAGAAATGCGACAAAAAACAGGTAAAAAAACAAAAATAACTGTGGAAATTATTGCAAAGTCCAGAGGAAAACATTAAATTAATCAGTTTTTTCTCAAGATCATCAATTTGTTAGTTTTTCCCATGTTGCAGAAACCTGTATCAGGTCTCTAACACAAGGCGCTTTAAATTGACGGTTTTCACACTACTATAATGTACAATACAGCTCAAAGCATTTGTTCCACAAATAGATAATATACAAATCATATGAACTCCAATTAAAAACCAATAATGAAACATTATTTATCCTTAATATCAATTTTTAGTTTTGACAACAAAACAATAAAACATATGCATATGACTACAGTACAATGAAAAACTGTAGTATTCATTGCTAAATGCTTATATAACTAATAAGTAAACATAAACATAAAATATTTTAGAGGGATAATGTAAACAACAACACATAATTGAGTTCAAACTATTTTTAGAACAAACCAAATCATGTGGTACCAAAAAGGCGTCAATATGATCCTAAAAGTTTGATTATGGCCTACCAAGCTTTAATTAAAACACAAAAAATTACAAAGCTAAGCTATTTAACACTTAATTAGGAGTTGCACTAATGATTTGAACTGGTGTGTAGAATAAAATCATCACAGAGCGACCAGCCTTAACAACCAATCAAATTCCACTATAATATGAGAAAGCACCTGCTTCACATAAAGGGTGAAGGTCAGCATATACAAGCGGAAATAACTTAAGTTTTGCTTTCGGTTACGATCTTTCTTCATTTATATTGTCTTAAAAGGCATTTTTCTGTGTATCAGACTAAAAAATACTGTACCAAAATGTTTAATAAAAATTATCCAACCAAGTTTAGGCCTAAGCCCCACTATAATACGAGAAAACAGGATACATAGGATGGTCCCCTATGGTACCACTGTTCTTATTATTTCCAGCAAATTGTGCAAATAAAAAGAACTAGTATTTACTATTTTATTGAATTGTGTTTTGTTGTCGCATCTTGACAATAAAATACACATGTCATTGATAGAAATAACTCCAAAATTTAAATTAGAAACATCAATGGTCAGTCAGCCATGTTTTGAATGGGAGCTTAAATGGATATCACTATGGTACCGTTTTATGTTAATTGATGGCCCTTTTTTAATTCAGTATAATTTTTTGTAACAGAATATGATGTCACTACAGTTTCAGCAGACGACCTTCACTTGTCGGAACATGAAATTATAAGTTTAAATGTTAAATATGGGGTAAATTAAAGAAGTATTTTTAACACACCGGCAGCTTTGGATTTTCCTATCAATGACAGAATTTATTTGAAATGAAAAAAATTCTATCCAAATTCACAAAAATCAGCACTTCCACTTTCACTTTAATGAATAAATTAGATGGAAACAGTATTTGGTGGCATTCAATGTGTAAGGAAACAAATTTTCTGATTACATCGGAATGGGCAAGGACGCGGTACCTGCGGGGAGTACTATACTACATTGTATCTAATCTCATGCAAACTAGTTAAATCCGCCCAAAGTCAGATCGGCCCCAAGTCAAATCGGCTCAAAATCAGTCAAATCGGCCTCAAAATTAGTCAAATCGGCCACACAACAATTTTTAAAAGTCAAATCGGCCCAAAACTAGTCAAATCGGCTCCAAAACTAGTCAAATTGGCCCCAAAACTAGCAGAATGGGCATCAAAACTAGTCAAATCGGCCCTTAAGTTATTTGTTGGTTATTGAAAATGACTGATTATTGTATAGACTGTGGAAGTGTTGTGAGGAAACGGCAGGAGGCAGTCACTTGTGATGCTTGTGACAGATGACAACATAGGAAGTGTAATACCGGTGAGTTACTTTAATTGACAAAACTTCAGGAGTAAAAATATTGCCATTACATTTGAAAATATATCATCATGAGATTGACTAACAGGTTTAAATACTTAAAAATAATGGTGCATTAATTGCCCTAGCAAAATAATTAAAAAAAAAACAAAACATATCTATATCTAAATTCAATTTTTAAAGAGCAGTTTTTTACCTTGACTTTTTTTTTTGAAAAAAAAGTAGAGGTATTGCTATAGTCTTATTTCTTGGTGTATTGTCTTCATACTTGGCCACAACAACCCTTGGGACAAGACCTTTCAGTAGACCACACTAACCTTGACCTTCATCCATAAATGACTTTGACCTTCAAGGTTAAAAGTCCAAATTTTGCTTGTTCATGCTGTTATTGACTGTAACTTTGTTATTTTTGAATGGATTGTCTTCAAACTTGAACATAATAATCTTCAAGGATATCCCTTAAAAATAACTTGACAGACCTTGACCTTCACTCATAAATGACCTTGACTTTGAAGGTCAAATTATTGAATTTTAATTTTTTTGGCTATTATTGGCTGTAACATTGTTATTTTTGAATGGATTGTCTTCAAACTTGAACATAATAATCTTCTAGGATAACACTTAAAAATAACTAGACAGACCTTGACCTTCACTCATTAATGACCTTGACCGTTTCATTGTTTTTGCTGTAGCTGGCTGTAACTTTGCTATTATTGAAGGGATCAACTTATATTATAACAAAACATACTTAAGGACAAGACCTTGTCACCACCACATGTCACCACCATGTGACACCACCAGCACATGACTTCACCACATGTCACCACCTTTTGACACCACCACATGACTCCACCACGTGACTCCACACAATCCACCACATGACTCCACCACATGTCGCCATAACATGACACCACCATGTGACTCCACATGTCACCACAACATGACACCACCATGTGACACCACATGACCACACCACGAGACACCACATGTCACCACAACATGACACCACCATGTGACACCAGTGTCACCACCATCGACTTCACATGTCACCACCACGTGTCACCACCACGTGACACTACCATGTGACACCACATGCACCACCCAGATCACCACCACGTATCACCACACATGACACAATGTGACACCACCATGTGATACCACATGTCACAACCACATGTCAACACCACAATAGTGCGTGTTTTTATTTATAGAATTGCGTGTTTCTGTTTATATATATATATGCGTGTTATATATATATATATATATATATATATATATATATATGTATATATATATATATATATATATATATATATATATATATATATACATAGTATATGTTAGTTTACACTTAAGGCGCTTCAATGAAAAAAATGTTCCTTTTCACTCTTAACAGTATTATGGGTATGTGATAAACAGAATATTATATTCGTGTCTTTCATTACTGAATTAATACGATGAGTTGAATGAAAGAAATTATATACTAGTTTGCTGCGAGAGGTCTTTTTGCAGCTGTGGAAGATTTTAATTCGAATATATTTGGGGATATTTTTGTATAAAAGGCACAATGAATGCTTAAACATTACAATTACTTAACAAAATATAATTTATTATAAATATTGAATATAGTATCATAATGAAAGTTTGTTTTGCACTTCAATTTTTAATGTTTTGAAAGATTATATGCTGGAGAAATGGAGTCTTTTCTTGGCGCATTAGGTACACTTTCTCTACATAGGGAACCATTATGTTATGTCATCAAACTAAATTTAAAATCAATGATGTATATATTAAAAGTAGTATCAAAATAAAAGTTTCTTGTTAATTTCGATAAGCAAATTTTCGGTTAATAGTTTGTTAAATATATAAAACATTTCCTCTAGATTTTACTCACAGGCATAAAGTAGGTTAATCAAACAATTTTAAGTTCCAGATTATATAAAAAAAGGTTTATATCATCTGATTGGAATAAACAGTATATAAAGCTGCATGCCTCCAACCACAACATTTGAAGAAAATCAAACTTTAGTAAAATTGGTGTCATTTGCGCCAAAAAATCAATCTCCGTTGCGTTATTTAGTCATAACGGATCAAAAGTTAAAGGAGCAGCAAATTTTCGGTATACGATTCACTCGGTCATATAATAGTGCATGGTGATATTGTAGCTATAAAGTTCACTGTTACTAAATTATCGGAACATGAAATAATAATCAAACGCTATTCAGAAAACAATACGGTAATCGATTATACAGTTTAAAATATTAAAACGGAATGAAACATTCACGTAGCGCTAAGTAACGTAAGTGATCTTTTCCGATTTTTCTATGTACCGATTTGTTCACTTCAATGTTAACTTTTCGTTTAAGTAAAGTCGTATTTTGAAACGGAGCATGCGTATAAAAGTTTTTGTAGACTGCTCCTAAAGATTTTACGCTTCAAATGAGATTCATTTACTACAATCAGATACGCATATGCCGTCAGCAATCAGTCTGAACACTTTGGAGAGGTTTGATGACCTCTCCAATAACCTCGGTGTGTGTGGGGGAGTAGGGTGAGAGTGACGTTGCAATGTCTTTGCACACAAAATTTTACAATCTTTGTCTGAATAGGTAAAACAGCTTTTTTTAAAGAAGAGAATATAATAAAAGTACAATTTCGAACGTCTTCATCGCAAAGTTGGTAAAGTTGTTGGCATGTGAGAAGACTTAAAATTTTACCATGAGTTCGAGCCTCAGAAGTTGTCTAACATTTTTCTTTCCCTATTTTTTCCAGTTTTATGATATATGCAAATGATTTGGAATATCAAGGTAGTTTTGTTATAATATCTAATAATTCTAATATACCGAGAATAATATTTTTATCCTGTGTTTTGTGTAGTATGTAGTAGTCATGTAGAACTTGTGCAGTGCACTGTATATATTTGCTTTTGGAATATTGCTCTTGAGGGATCTCCACTTTTCCAGAATACAACAAACATTAAAACATTGAAGAATTTGTACATTGAGGATAGAAATATATATATAGAAGACAAAAATAAACTTTTACGAGCTCGAAGAGCATATACAAAGGGCCTGCTAAAAAGTCATCACTGTTACGCAAGTAAAAAAAGTATCATGGTAATGAAAATTTTGAGGGTAGTGATGGCAGTGATGGAAATTTCTAGGGGAAAATGCTCTTTCTTCAATTCGGAGATCAAAATAATGTTTTTTTTGTTATATATTTATATTAATAAGAATGTAGGAGCACAATTGGCACGAATCTCCATGTGTCGATCTAATGCGAGTTTTGTGCTCATGTTGAATTTTCAAGTGTTGTATAATTATCTTACATTTGTCGCATCTATTTTTTCTTCTACACATTTATACCTATGACGAAGCAAGAGTATATTCAGCCATAGAGCTAACGGTGGTCAATGAATACAGCATTGGACTCCTAACCATTGGGTCACATATTCTAATTCTCGGAAAGTAATTGGGTCATCCATGTCTTCTTTCGGCTTGAGCACTGTTTAGTTACAAAAAAGCAGTCATTGTGAATGGTTTTATATAAGCACAAAATGGTTTCTCAAAACCCGAGGTAAAACCAAAGTTTGAACAAAAATTAGTTAACCGATGGTGTTCGGGACGTACAAGTATAGGGACATACTAGTACAAGTATTTAAAATAGTGTGTGCATGTCATACTAGTGTATAAATCTTTAGGCCTATATTTTCTGATTTCAAAATAATTGTTTATTTCATGATTTAAATAGCTCAAATAAGTACATAAAATAAACGTAATTTGCATTTTTCTTAAAATAAATGGAACATGTCCTAAATAAATGCTAAGCAAGCTTAGGGAAATATTTTGTTCCAGAAGGTTTTTGTCTGATTTCCACGATGTAGGCCTATCATTAGGGCCATCGCGACACACCATCACGCGAAACAACGTTGAAGCGAATTTATGATGAGAGAAAAAAAACAACGGCAAAAAAACACGATGGTGAAAACTCGGTATAATATCGTATCATCGTCATCGTACTTTCGACCTCTGACCATCGTCGTTCCGTTGTTTCGTAGCCTCGAAGCCATTATTCATTTAGTGTTTAATTAACTATAAATATACATGCATAATGATTATTATAACATAATGATATGGTTATAAAGATATTTATTTCATCTGCAAGTTATTTTTTATTTTTAAAAAATGTTAGAAAAAAATAGGACGGATATAAAATTAGATTCTATTCAAAATATTGGCACCATTGTAACAAAAATGTATTTTTTTTACCATAATTCATGGGGTGTTGATGTATAACTATGTCATTATGCGATGCAGATCGAAAAATAGATGCAAAACCTTGATAATTTTAATTAGAAAGCATAGGAATGAAGTGTTTAACTTTAAATACATCAATAGCAAGAACGATATTTGCAATCATGTGTTTCATGATAATAAATTTAACAACTATATACATTTACAAGCAAAATACAAAATATACAAATGTTAATACAAATCAATGTTTAAAAACTTCCAGATCACGTATTGAACTTAAACAAATAATAGCGTTGGAAACATTCAATACAACCTGGCAACGATATTTCACCCGAATAACGGCTAATTTACACTTGTGCAATCGGAATCCCAATCATTTATCCATTTTTTTCAACATTTCAGTTTCATCCAATAACAAGGAGGTTATCATTTAGGGTATGACCATAACCCCATGCTATAATCATAAGTTATTGTAAATAAATGTGTAAGCAAAAGCTTTTATGTAAAGTCAGTAAAGGATGATTACCTGACCTATACTCATGGTTTGGACGGGGAGAAAAAATTGAATGGGACTCGAAAAAATGTTTTAAAACTTCATTAAGGATGATTCAGAAATTTTACGCCATATTTTAGCCTGCGTTCCAGTCTTTCAAATTTTTATGTGCTTGTGTTCCGCAAATCGATATTATCAAAAACACGAACAAGTATGAAATAACGCGTATGTTATGAAAAAGCAAAATACATCAACGCCTGAATCCCAGGTTTACCACATATATGACTAAAATTTCATTTTCGGCCGCTAGCTTTATAAAAATGATAAAATATCTCTCAAAGTATATATCTTTTAAATAACAAGAACTTCATTAAATACTATTTCTTTATATAACATTCCTTCCAACTTCACACAAATGTTAAATAAAAAAGTTCTCTTCTTCTTTTTATATACCTTTTAAATATCAAGAATAGTCTTAAGAACTTCATAAAGTCCCGTTTTTATCATATTTATAACATTTTGATTTCTGGCTGCCAGTCGCTAGAGAAAAAACTTTCTAATTGTGCTTTTTATATTTGTTTGAGTCGTTAAACCAAACAAATAATGGTAGCGAAATTTCAGACCCTGATTTTCTTATTTGCAAAAGCCGACTCCTCGAAGCGTTACTTCCCTTCATATGTACACTAACGCCGAAAAACTAAGGGGAGATCACTGTGTAAAGATTGTCAAATGACAGACGCATTAATTTTCGTAACGAAAAAAAAAGTTTTCAATTGGTCGAAGATTTCTAATATTGTGTTATTCTTAAAAATATACATGCTTATATTCAGCTCCATGATTATTTACTTCAGTATTAAACAACAGGTTTACCGTGAACAAAATATATGGAAATTAATAAGGCTTACACACCCTAATTTAGAATAATATGGTATTCTTCAGGCAGTTATCTTCTAACTCCCCGTATGTCTGGAGTTCAAACCCTAGCTCAGGCAACTCATGTTTTTTTTTTTAATTTTATTATTATAATTGTTTAAGCCAAATAAACATTGAATTGAATATCAGTGTTGCAATTAGTCTTATAGCCAATTTATTTTAGCTATAACACTGGAAAGAGCATTGGTGACACTATACAAACAAATTGGTTTGTAGTCTCACAACCTTTTCCTTTCTGACATTCTGAGACCCAAACAAATTCAGCGCCTTCTGTGCTTTGATTTTCTCTATATAACTGTTAAATGAAAAGTTATGTCTTGACAAGTTAATTAATTAAATTAATTTATTAAAATTTCTTGCTGCCAGGTCGCTAGAGAAAAAGACAACTTTCTGAATGTGATTTTTTCCCTTTAATATCACTGTTAAATGATAAGATATGTCTTTATGAGTTAATTAAGAGTCGTTTTTCAATTATTTTTTAAACTTTTACAACATTGAAATTCTGCAGCCGCAGGGCTGCTTGGTCGCCAACTTATTTTTAGAACTTCATAAATTCCCGTTTCATTGTTTAAACAACATTTCTTCAACATTAAAATTTTTGGCCGCCAGCGACTGGGTCGCCAACTTCACAAAATGATAAAATAAAAAAAGAATTCTCAAAAGTGATTTTTTCTTTTTATATATGCTTTAAATAATAAAAATTGTCTTTTAAACTTCATTAAATGCCGTTTTATTGTTTAGATAATTAAAGAAAATTTTGGCCGCCAGCCGCTGGGCCACCAACTTCACGCCGTCAGCCGCTGTGCCGCCCGGATACCAACTTCGTGCCGCCATCCGCTGGGCTGCTGGCCGCCAACTTCACGCCGCTTGGCCGCCAACTTAACACATCTTACATAAAATACTAAAATTGGCGAACTTCGAAAAATGTTTGAATTTTTAGCAAAATATAATTGTCTTGCTAGAGCTTACTTATGTTAAAGGATGTTATGATTTGCTAAGGTCCGATAATCATATCTTTTAAGATAGATTGATCCAGTTGACAAAAAAAGAGCTCAATATGTATAACTATACTTTATTTAATTCATGCACGTGTCAGTTGTTAGAAACACGGTCCTGACCCCGGCGATAAGCGGGAACATTCCTTTGGATTTTAAACCGTTGTTGTAGGTACTAGAAAGATCGTCAGATGGGATTGCCCCCACAAGAAGCCTCTACATTTCGATGAAAATATATCCCTCACCATTATAACATCGAAAAGAAAACCACCAAATATGGCATTGTTGGAACAAAAGGAAGAAATAAAAACTCCCGCTAATCCGCAATGGAGATTGCGGTAAAAATTACCCGTCAATCCGCATTGGAGGTTGTGGTAAAAACTGCCGCCAAACCGCACTGGAGGTCGTGGTAAAAACTCCCGCTTATCCGCACTGGATATTGCGGTAAAAACTCCCACCAATCCGCACTGAAGGTTGCAGTAAAAACTCCCGCCAATCCACAATGGAGGTTGTGGTAAAAACTCCCGCTAATCCACACTGGAGGTTGCGGTAAAAACTTCCACCAATCCGCCCTGAAGATTGTGGTAAAAACTACCACCAAATCGCACTGGAGGTTGACGTAAAAACTCCCGCCAATCCGCACTGGAGATTGCGGTAAAAACACCCGCTAATCCGCACTGGAGGTCGTGGTAAAAACTCTCGCCAATCCGCACTGGAGGTCGTGGTAAAAACTCTCGCCAATCCGCATTGGAGATTGCGGTAAAAACTCCCACCAATCCGCATTGAAGATAATGGTAAAGACTCCCACTAAACCGCACTGGAGGTTGTGGTAAAATCTCCCGCTAATCCGCACTGGAGATTGCGGTAAAAACTCCCACCAATCCGCACTGGGGATTGTGGTAAAAACTTTCACCAATCCGCACTGGGGATTGTGGCTAGGGGGGAGTGTGTTAATTGTACTACATGTACATACATGTGTATAAGTGTATTACATGCACAAGGACCAGGCTCACTTTGAAATACAGTGTTTGGTGTTAGTGCGATGGTCTGGCATTCCTTGCGGCTATTTGAAGTATTAAAGTCAATCTTACAAAAGAACAGTTTATTATCTAGCAATAAGCCATTTGAAAAAAATTAATGAAGAGATATATACATAGCGATGCCTTAAACGAACTATTGGCATGCTTAAACCTGTACAATACATAAAAGAGAACAAATAACAATTTTTTTTTATAAAACAATATAAATATAGCCCATGCGTTGGTAATATACATGTTCAAAACATGGCGTGAGATTTTGGTTTATTTGTTTTACGATCTTAACTGATCCAAATATTTTTGTATCTCGATATTTTTCATTAGATTTGGCGCTATTGATATAGTATCAATTTTGTCACTGACAATAGCAAGGAATTTTTTAAGACGTATCTTCTTCGTGGAACCAGAGAAGGTCCTTACAAAGTCGTAAACCGTTATCGGAATACTAAAAATAGATTTTCGTGGAATGAGGTCCTTACAAGGTCGTAAACTTTTAACAAATTTTAGTATTGGGTGACCGATTTAATCTTTATTCGGAATACTAAAAATAGATTTTCGTGGAATGGGTGATAATATCTACTTTAATATCATCTCAGGTTGCATTAATGCCAACTATCCAATCTGAAACAAAGCAATGTCGCACTTACGAACTTTCGCTATACGTATATGCAGTATTTCGATAGAGCGGAAGTCAGTGCGCGAGCATGCGCTTTGCCATATCTCGTTCAGTTACCGCTCACGTTTTAAACTCGGTTGCTATGAAGCGACACTAAGTGTAAATGGCTTTTACAACTAAAATATCAGACAAACACATTAAAACAATACACATAAACTACACATAGTTGTTTTCCATATTGATAACTGATAGTCAAACAAATATCTCAATATTCTTACCGATTTAATGTATTGTTTACATGTGATGACAGCAACGCTGTGTGTTAGATTACTTTCGGTTTAGAAAATTCATTTGTTTACCATCAAAACTCATATGTTTACCATAGGAACCATATATAGATAGAAAGCAAATTAAACAAAGGTAAAGAAAAAATTGTACGTTTCTGAACAAAAAATCGAATAAATAAATACAAAGTCTTTTTAAAGGGTCCCTTCTTTAAGTTCATTTGAAAGGGGAATAATTTGTTGGAATTTTAGACAGGGAAACAGGGAGTAATCTTTCATGGCTAGGGAATATGGCCGACTGAAATCATGCAAGCAAGTTTGTAAGTGTGTCGTTGACCTGGGTATGAATATACTACAATAGGACAATGTATAATCAGACATTCATCTCCGAATATTAGATTTCAAGTATAGGTTAAAGTTTACAAAAATAATGGATTTAACTCAATACAGGATTGGAGCAGTACCTCTAGACGCTTGCAGAAATCATGCCGATTTTTACATTTTTCATTAGACCTATTTCAGTTCATTCCGTTGGGTAAAAAGGCAAGATTTAAGCATTTTATGATTCAAGCGCCTTGCCCGGTATGTACCGAAATACGGTATTTAGTGTGGTACTCCACTAAAAATAAATTGGTCAGGCGTGGCGCGTGAAGCTAATAACGAATTTGTATCAATTAATAATATTTTTCTCACATTTTCCATTTATTTCAAAAGGATGTACACCTTTCATTAACTTTATTGTTTTTACCTAATTGCATAGTTTTTCTCTCTGTTTTTTTCCAGATATTTTATAGAAACATGATAGTCTTAATTACTTTCGATAAAGGTATAAATTCCGTGACATTTCAGTAAAAAATGTGCCTAATGATATCTAAATGTGACATGTTAGAAACTTGACAAGGTGTAGACATCTTGTAGCGCGAAAGGGCGGAGCTATCGATGATTTAGAGAAATGTCTTGTTTTTGGTTGAAAAAATAATGTTGATCATTAAATAGGTTAATGTTTAATAATACACCATTAACAAAAATAATTGATCGCCTGCTTGCGTCAGACTTGACCAATTATTTTTGTTATTATGTATTATTTCATACTAACCTATACATAATAATAATAATAATAATAATAATAATAATAATAATTATAATGATGATAATGATAATAATAATGACAATAATGATGATGATGATGATGGTGATGATGATAATAATGATAATAATTAAAAAATTGTAAAAATAAAAAAGTACGACGACGGTTGTCCCAGAAGTCATCCATCAACGTATTCTTATATCACGCATGATTCACTAAACCAGTAGCAAAGAAAAATTGACGCTGTTTGCTATTTGACGTTAACGAAAGACTAAATATTTGACTTAATATATTGAATGATTCAATTCATTTAGTTATAACATGCAAGCGTTTTGCACGTAAAACTGGTTTTGCACGGTCGTGCATATATTTTGACGTTATACAAATATGTGTGTGTGTGTGTGCGTGCGTGCGTGTGTGTGCGCGTGTGCGCGTGCACGTGTGTGTGTGTGTGTGTTAGCGTTACACTTTAGGCGCTTCAATGAAAAATGATTCCTTTTCACTCTGAACAGTATTATGGGTATGTGATGAACAGAATATTATATTCGTGTTTGTTCATTACTGAATTAATGGGATGAGTTGAATAAAATTATATTATGCGAGCTTCTGCACGGGGGTGGAACCCCATATGTATCTCAAAAATGAGCATCGGTAAAAATTATATTGTGAATCTCCGCTGCACCAGATATGAAGCATAACACCAGATGTGACTGTAAAAATAGGTCAATCGTAAGTTTTCATCTCATTAAACATTTATATAAAATTCAATCCTTTTTTAACGAAAATCGAAATGTGATCCTACCTTCCTGACTCTCCTCTATATTCTCCATTTTTGTTTTGGATTTCTGTGCAGTCTTCAGTCTTAAAGGTGTATATTCAAAGTAATCTTTTAATTTTGAAGAAAATAATAAGAACAAGTTAGTGACTATTACTTTTAATTTTGAAGAAAATAATAAGAACAAGTTAGTGACTGATATTTTAATTGCATACAGATATATACTACTGGTACTGGTACTGCACATTTATTTTTCAAGTACTGCATTGCTGCAAATGTACTGTCACCCGCACAAAATATTTTCTGCTATTTGTACTGGTACTGAATTACTGTCTCAAAATGTGGCACTGTGTTTATTATCCTATTTATTTTTATACTTTTATATAAAGAAAACTATGTTCTTGAAATTTATATTAAACAATCTGTATGCAAAATATGGTGAAATGTAAAAGGACTGGTACCTAATTACTTCTAAAATAAAACTACTCGTGCAATACTGGTCTTTGTACTCATACTGCATAAGTTGACGAGTACTGGCACTGGTATTTAAGTAGTATACTCATAGTACTTATGCATTTCCCATTGTGTGAAATGGTAGTTTAGCCATAATAGGTACTATTACAAATCGTTTGACCATTACATCATTGTAAATAGTTTGCTATAAAAATACCGATTGTATCGACAAGGCAGGAGTCTGATTGACGTGATTTACCACCTGGACCTACCGTTTGGCTATCGTCATTCAGAAAGTTGGGTTGTTGTAGGATATCATCCAGTCTGGATTTTACGCAGGGCTTAAAGGTATATTTGGCCCATCTGGTGAGAAAATAAGTGAGGCAAACTGACATTCTGACTGAAGGTACAAACTTTTCTCCAGTCTCACGTGTGGCAACACACGCCGTATACCCTAATTATCTATGAAATAAAAAAGAGAGATCCATAGTTTTACATAAATTAAAGTGACATTATGTTCAATTATAAAAATTAAAGTGACATTATGTTCAATTATAAATGGTGACTGAAAAGGTCAAAGTAAACAACTTGAGATTTTTCCATAATAGGTCTTAATTTTCAGTTATAGATAAAAGTCCATGTGAATAAACAATAACCCACATGAATCACAATAATTTCTATAGATATCCTTTGGGGTGTGTCGTTAACATTCCGTTGATAAAAAGAGTGGGACAAGTCTTTTATATTTCAGGCAATTTATGATATTTTATCCGTGGCAATTTTCATACTCAGCTTTGTTCAATGGTCATTATAATAGTCAATCTTTTTAAATATTTAGTGTCCAACTTTATTTGTCATCTAATGAAAACGCTGTATTTCTTAAAAATTGTGTTAATGTGCGTTAATTTTCATAGAAAAACGTTAATTTTCATGGAAGAACAGAAGTCGATAATATATCGAATTTCATTTAAAGTCGACTTCTATTTTTCATAGTACTTCATAGAACGGCATAGTGACGTTATAAAGGTGAGTGATTATGAGGCCAAATAAAGATTTACACTAAATATGTAAGTATTCATCCGTAGCTGTTCTACAGAAATTAGAAACATTCTCCTGTCGCTATATCGCTCCCGTCGAAGTTTCTAATTTCTGTAGAACAGCAAGGATGAACACAAACATATACATAGTCAAATAAACTCAACCAGACAGATTGAGCGTAATGTACCTTGAAAATAGAGGTAAAAACAGCGTATTTGAACGATCTTTATAATAAAGGTAAAAAAATCACGATATCACCTGAATAGGAAACGTATGTCACCAGTTAATGCTTTTCAATTCTTAAGTGTGGGGATCGAGACACAGGCACAATTTTCATTTCTACAATTTGAATTTTTCTTTCAATATTCTATAAATGTCCTCGAAATGAAAACACTAAGCAGTCAGGGGAACAAAACTTTTATCTTTATAAAGAATAAAATGGTTGTTTCCCAACTTGACCCACGTGGATGAGGTTATAGCATTTAGACTTCAAAATAGCTGTTATAGAGAACTACCGTATAAAAACGTTAAAGTATCTGTCAAATGAATGACTAATACTTATTTCAATCTAACAATATCCAGAATAGACATGTATGTAATTGTAATTTCCAGAGGGTTTTCCAGTTATATGATTTGTTATAAAACTATTCGGTGACTCTGTCGGCGTCTTAATTTCGTTCAATATATGAACCCAAAATATATAGTATTTATACAGAAATTCATGCTAGGACTTTAGAGAATGATATTTTAGCATGATTTCAATAAATAACATCAATTTGCTATTTTTGTCATTCATTTGTCTAAGTATCCCTTTAATTAATTCTATAAAAATATACTTTATAGATACCTACTTCAAACTCCTCGTCCATCTTATAAACTTTCCTCAAAATTCCGACGTAGGTTAACTTTTAAAATTTCAATAACACACGATAAAAAGCATTTGCGTGTTAACATGTGTTTACGCAAGAAGAGTGATGTCATTTACACATTAAAATTTTATTGGCGTGTCATTAAGACCGTTTTTCTCGCGTCGTACGTCATATGGAAACTGTAAAATATCAGATTAATACGGAGTTCCGTTTGGACATACGTGATTTTTTATTTAGTCTGTACCTGCGATGCACGATGGTACGATAGTGAAAATGCGATGACACGATGGTACGATGGTGAAAATACGATGACACGATGATGAAAACAGTATGGCACATCGTGTTTTCATCAACATACCATCGCGTTTGTACCATCGCGCCATCGTGCTCCATGAGTCCAATGACTTTTGGTCATTGAATAATAAGTTCCGATAACTTATACAGTTTGTGTGTCTGTATATCTGTTATAAATATCAATTCACGTTTGAAGTACTTACAGCTTTAATTCATCAAAAAAATTCTGTTTTCTGGGTGACATAACATATAATCACGTCTTTTATAGCCTTCGAGTACGCTAAATGTAGTCTATCGTTATCGCGCTTTTGCCCTACGCAGAATGATCATGCGCGAAATGCAACATCGGTTGCAATGGGAAAATCGTATTGTAAAAAGGGCTATATAGCAGTACAGTTTTTTCATTGAATCATATAGGAAAAAACTCAACTGCTATATAGCGGTTGAGTTTTTTTCGCACATTGTATAATATTATATCAGTGTAGTTTTTTATGCTCCCCGAAAAATTTTGGGGTAGCATATAGTCGTCGCCTTGTTCGCCTGTCCGTCTGTCCGAGCAAACATTTTGGGTTCAGGGGCTATATGTAACAGTAAAGAGAACAATAGGTTCATTCCGTGATAAAAGTGTTTATGGGCTATTAGCTCTTAAGAAAACAAAGAAAATAACAAAGAAAATAGCCCCTAAACCCAAAATGTTGGAATGTCCGTCCATCCGTCTGTCCGTCCGTTGTCTTGTCCGGAGCATAACTTAAAAATCCTTGGAGATAATTTGTTTAAACTTCATACAGTGGTAGAGGGCATTGGGGGGGGGGAGTGCAGTGTCAAAGAACCATAACTCTATTTTGCCCGGTTTTTGAATTATCTCCCCTTATAGAAAACTCTTGTCCCGGACACTACTCTAAACCTATAAGAGATATCAACATGAAACTTTGTAGGTGAATAGATCTCAATGGGTAGATGTGCAGTGCATAAGAACAATAACTGTTTTTGTCCTTATTTTGGAGTTATTGTCCTTTGTTAATTTTAACACTTTGAACTTTGTCCGGAACATAACTGTTAAACTATAAGAGATATCAAGATGAAACATTATAGGTAGATAGATCTCATTCCGTAGAAGTGCAGTGCAAAAAACCATAACTCTGTTAAGCCTCACTTTTGAATTATCTCCCCTTTTAGAAAAATCTTGTCCAGGACATAGCTGTAAAACTATAAGAGATATCAACATGAAACTTTGTAGGTAGATATATATCAATGGGTAGATGTGAAGTGCACAATAATCATAACTCTGCCTAATTCTGGAGTTATTGCCCTTTGTTTATTCTTACTTTTTGAAGTTGTCCGGGACAGAACTCGGAAACCATAATAGATATCAACAAGAAACTTTGTAGGTTGATAGATCACATTGATTAGAAGTGCAGTGCAAAAAACAGTAACTCTGCCTTGCCTAATTTTGGAATAATTGCACTTTGAACTTTTTCCATGGACATTACTCTGAAACTACAATAGGTGTACTTTCCTGTGTCTAAAACCTATTCGGGGAGCATCACCCGGCTCAAACCGGGCTCTTGTTTTCACTGTGACTCCAATGAAGCAGCGGTTGCGAACATTCCAAGTAGCCAAACTAAAAAAAATGAAATAATTTTAAAAATTAATTATAATTATAATTATTATAATAAGTGAGAAAGAAAATTAATGAAATGAATTTATTCTCAAACAATAATGCAACTGCTGAAATCGAAAGGTAGGTATATCCGCAGAATGAATTATTTCCACTGAAAAAGCTGTAAGGTAGCTTACGACATCATATTTTTGTATTCGGTCATTTTATCTGGCAGTGAGAAGGTGAATAAGTGCACAAGAGAGAGAAATGCACGTTTTTTTCCTTCTGATTTCTATTTAAAAAAATGAAAATGCAATAAAACAGTTATAGTATATGAAACACGTTAGTTACGGGGTATAACACTGGCTGGGGCGACATCTCGGGGTGTTTCTGCAAAAAAATTGTCTCGACCTAACGGCCTCGACTTTTAAACAATACGTAACTAAGAATTGAATAAAGTTTCCTTTTAAAAGGAAAGACTTGCACAGTTGTGCCTTCATCCCAACCCTTTAAAATTTTGTGGTTTTTTTTGGTTTCAATTTATTATCACATTTTTTTTGAATTACGGTATTTGTATATCATAAAGGGTTTATTTAGTTGGGGTTTTTTTTTGGAAAACCGAATATCTTTTGTCGAAACGATTTGAAATCTATTCTCTATTGTATAAAACTAATAAAGAAAATGATCAATCGTAAAAATACTAACGTGATACTGAAGGAAAACAAGTGTGCACATTTCATTTCCCCTTTTTCGCAGCGAAATCATTCCTTTGCTTTATAGACAAGTAAATGCACTAAAATACTTCGTTACGTGGTACCAATTAATAACATGTATCAACTATGTTACACGATCACAAAAAGACGATATCAGCACCAAACTCCTCACAGCTGTTACGTCACGCATTGCTACTTTAACTGTACAGATCAGGGGAAGTAACCGCTGCGAGTTGGGGAAGGTTAATGATATGCATGGGCTATTTTTAGATTACCTCACCAAGAAGTTCAGTATATCTAAATATAACTCGATCATGCGTGATTTGGTAAGCAGGACCACCCTTTGAAGACGGAATACTAAGTACTACAGTGTATAAAACTAATACAGACAAAAAAACAATTATAAAAGAAACTAACTTTTGCGTCTTGAAAAACAATTAAAACGGAACAATTTCGTTTATAATTTATTACGGTTTAAACCGATAAATCAAGTAAAAATAGAAATCCTATTTATATAAACAAACTGGGATTACCGAAGTAACTAAAATAGCTTAGATTTCCTAGTATTACTTCGTCTGATTCCGCAGTATGACGGAATCGCCCGAATTGTCACGCTTGCAATCGGAACTACATCGGCTATTATCATTAATCCGAAAAGTGACGGAAAAGGCCGAAAAGTTGCGATTGGCACGATTGCAGCTGGTTTCCCTTTCAATCATGCACCAACAGATGTAAGCAGGAAACCACCTAACCGGAACAAGTTTTCCATATGAAATGGCTTGCAGCCCCACTGCAAGCCAAAAATCAAGAACAGTTCGTCATCAAAATTATTCGAACATGCAATTCGCACCAATATCAATATTTTTAAGACGCTTGATTTCATCACTTTTAAGTATAACAATCATTTTATTTTTACTTGTTATCCAATTTACTTTGCCTCCACCAGACCTTTCAATCTTTGTCACAACATACCCGTCCGTATACCGGTTAACATCCATTGTTCTGTGTTTTCTGTACCGCAATCAAAAACTTCCTGCGTCTTTGTAGGAGTCATATATTAACTTAAAGATTATCCCTGTTCTGCATGCCACAATGAAAATTTCTGCCACTGCAAAATACCGAATATCCGCGTTTGGACTTGAGACAAGCTTCCTCGCATGAAAAGTTCGACGCCCCGAGTGAGTGTAGAACCTACAGCGGTTATGGGCAAGTGTTTTTTTTAAATCACTCGGCCACGACGGCCCCTAAAGAAGAGAAGACCATCCTACACGTATTTTGTTTTCATCAGAAACATATAAACATACTATTGTCATTTACCGAAAATGGCTGTTTTCAGATTCGTACATGAGTTCCTTAAATAAAATAATCCGAGTATTGCCATAATAAAGGAATATCGGGCCTTGCAAAATCGGAAGACGCAACACTTAGACGAGACACAAAACAAGGCATGATATTTTAACACGAGATCTCGTTATGTCAACGTACATTATCTTTTACCACGAAATTTCACAATAGAATATCGTGCCTCGCTTCATGTTTTGCCGGAATTTGGCTTTTCGTGTCTCTCGGTAAAATATCGCGCATCGCTTTGTTTGGCCTGACTATGGTAAAGGAACCATCGCTGGTGCCACCGTCCTTGTCGTTTAATGCCGACAGGTTATTGGACACTTTTTTTCTTTCTACATGACCATAGACGTCTAAATTTAAGCTGATTTCTGTTTACATTTCCTCATGGATATGTTTTTGACATATTTTGGTAGAAAAAGTGCGAGCAAATCAATGTTGTATTTGATAAAGTGAATTTTAATTTTAGTATTGATTGTTCTTCCAAGTCACAGTAGTGTGCTTTTTAAGTGATTTCACAGTTACAAATGTGACGCTAGAAATTTTCTCAGTTGTAACTCTGATAACTCTTTAAAATGAGATAGCATTTGTTCTCTAAAACGAATCTATGTTTTGTAGCTCTTTGAAAAATGTCAGTTTTATATAATTTTAGAATATAAAGATAATACTATTTAGCGGTATATGACCTCGTAGACGAGGTACAAGATGCGAAGCGAGACGCAAGATTCCAGCGAGATGTTCAACGAGTCGCGATATTTTATCGTTCAAATATCGCCCGATTACGGTGTTCCGTTTGGACCAATTTTGTTCTCCTGAACCGCTATGCACGATGGTTCAATGGTAAAAGCGCGATGGTACGATGGTAAGATGATGAAAACACAATAGCATGATTTGCGAAAAATTGGAAATGAGACAGATGTGTTCGACACAAGATAGATAGGACACACGATGCACATTTGTCACACATTCTTCCAAAAATTCTAAAAAGGTAATAATTATGCACGTCCGTATCCCGCCAACCAGTCATTGTTATGTGTTGCCTATATTTACAATACCGTTTTTAGGTCATTTCCGGTCAATCAAAAACTTCCTACCTCTGCATAGGAGTCATATATTAACTTAAAGAATATCCCTGTTCTGTGTGTCACAATGAAAATTTCTGCCAGTGCAGTATCCAGAACCCAAACACATATGCAGCAAGATTTTTATCGTTATCAATTTTGTCACGTTTCTTTCCGATGCTCAAACTTTGAATTATTCTAAGCAACAAGAAGGTTTATTGTTTAATCATATTTTATTGCTTTTACATTTTATACAAAAACAGATACATTGTCACATGTAAACATACTACAAAACAGTAACAAATACATTTACAGTTAATACATGGATGTTATAGTTATTATAAAAAAGCAAAAGGGTCGGGCCACAAGTTTTGACAACATTAGAGAATTGGCCCTTCCCACAACGTCTAACTTGTAGTAAAAAGATGTGCATAAATTCAATTGTAATTGGAATTCCATAAATGTATATATCAGCAATCAATATGATATTATTTGAGAAAATAGAATTTGATTATAAAAATTGTTCAAAGACTAACAAAACTTGAATTAAAAAGTAATAAAGAAAAGGAAAAGAGAAAGGAAGAAAGAAAGAAAGAAAGATTTATTGATTGAATAAATGAAAGAATAAGCACCATGTAGGAGATTGCTGCCCAGTTCCTGTCCTCAGCATTTATATATAAGTTATGGACAACAATTTACAAGCGTAGTTGGAAAATTAGTCATTTTCAAATCTCCTTGAATACTTGATGAAATTTTGAACGTGAAGGAATAACATATTATTGTCTTCATCACTAAGATGAGTGATACCGAAAAGCAATTTATGGGCACTAAGAGGGTGATAATCACGAGTATTGGTAAATAACGTTAGCCTTTGGTTTATATACAATGGACATTTGAAAAAGTAATGGTCTGCGTCTTCAGAATAAAAACCGCATTCACAATTTGAATTGTCACGTAAGTGATTGTAGTGCAAATCAGCATTTAAATTGCTACACTTATTTCTTATACGTGTGTGGTGAATTTGTAAAAATCTGTCACCAGTAAGGAAATATATCGGAACTAGAGGCGGCGTAAAGATTTTTTTAATTTTGGTTTTGAAAGATGAAAGTGTAGGAGACGATCGCGTTTCAAGATCTAAACTGTTCCATAATTTAATGGAAGATGGTATCACTGATTTTGAGTAAATTTCTAGACGTCGGGTAACAGTTGCGTAGTTTTCGTTGTTTCTTAAATTATATGTACTAGTATTACGAACTATATCTGGAAAAATATCACTTAAATAACAGGGAAGCTCGCCTTGGTTATGTTTATAAACTAGAATTAATTTTTGCATTTTCCTTCTGTCTGCAAGTGATACCCAACCGATTTCACGAAGAAGGTTGGCGATAGATACTGACCTCGTTAGACCAGTTACAATTCGAGCAGCATCGTATTGAATGCTTTCAAGTGAATTTTGTTCATACACAGTACAACTATCCCACCACTATAGATGCATATTCAATAATTGGTCTTAAATAGGCTATATATATATTTTGATTAAGTGTTTTCCTTTTTAATTTAAACTTTAGCATTCGCATTGAACCAAGAATTTTAGAGGCAGAATTAGTTATATTCGAAATATGTTGATGCCATGTACCATCATCACTTAATGTAACACCTAAATGCTTGTGAGAATGAACAAAATTAAGATGATTATTTTGGAAGTAAATATCAGGGGTATCGCGATTATTTTTGGAAAGTGAAAAATACATAACTTCAGTTTTAGCAGCGTTAAATTGTATTAACCACTGATTTGCCCATGTTGATATAATTTCCAGGTCAGCGTTTATAGTACTTTCTATATAAGTTTTATCTTTGCGAACTTATTGCTAATGAGCTATCGTTCTGCAAATAACCTTGTGACACTTGTAAGAGCGTCAGCTATATTCATTCACATAAATAAGGAATAAAAG
>NW_026860659.1:0-6054 GCF_026571515.1 Ruditapes philippinarum | reverse complement strand
TGAAATGCCGCGTTGAAAAAAGGGCAAAACGTATCACTGGGAAGTACTACAAAGACGTAGTACTTTAAAAACTCCAAAAAAGTACTATAAGAAACGACGCCCTGTCACTGGTTTTAAGCATATCCGTCTTCTTACATGGCAATGCCCAGCTTTATACCTCCGCAAATGTTTCGGCGTTTTTGAAAAAAAGAAAAAGTAACTGTTTTGCCTCACTCCCCCGTATTCTCCAGACCTTGCCCCGTGTGATTTCGTTTTGTTTCCGAAATTGAAATCCTTCCTTGCTGGGTGGAAATACAAGTCATGACAGGCACTTGGATCTACCATTCATCAGTATATTATTACTGTGCCAAATTCAGCGAACCGTGACGCCTTCAAGAAGTGTATACATCGGCTGAAACTTTGCATTTCTAGCCACGAGGGCACTTCGAGGTTAAAGATTTGGGTCAACGTCCAGCTTGTAAAGCATCAATTGTTATGGACCACTTAAATATTTGCTTGTAACTTCACAAATACTTTTGAGATCCACCGTAATGGGAGATGCAAAGCCAATAACTCTAGCATGGTTTCTTGACAGAATTAGGGAACATTTTGAACCAAATACATTTTGCTTAAATTTGTTCATGTAATACCATTGAGGATTAATGATTATGTGTACTGAATATATTCATTTGAAATAAGGTGAACTACATGTATTCGAGATCATAATTGGATGTCTCTTTCCAAAACAAAATCTATCTAGAACCGTTTCTCTATGTTGAATTTTATTAGATTATTTCCCTTTGAGAACTTGAAGGTATTTACTTTGTTCTTAATGCATGTTTTTGTGACCATAAATAGAGGTCACTACCCAAGGACCATAACACTGACATTGATTTTGACGGATTATTAGCCACATGTGAGCTCGAAAAATACTTGGTCAAAGGAATTCCACTGAGGACGAAAAAACTAAAGATATAAAATTCGAAGATCAGCTCGGACACTTAAACCAGAAATAAAAGCAAACGTTAATAAAGAAATGTATTCTGAAAATCATATTTTGTACTTTTTTTTAGCATTTCCTGAACATTTTGCATTTTTTTATTTTTTGGGAATTTTTTCCCCAATAAAATAAAATTTGGAAAAAAAAGAGTGCACATGATCAGAAATGTTCCCTCAAGTTTTTTTGCTAGAACTGCATCTAATGGGGAAACCATAAACTGAAAATTTAAAATTCAGTCTGTAGCAAATTACCTTGGGAAAAATTAAATTTTGTGTGTTCATCAATTTTTAGAACTGAAAACATTAATTTAAACCCAAAAGCAAAATGTAATGTTTTTTGGATCATAAAGGGGGTTACCTTCGAACGCAATGAATGAAAAGATTTCGAGTAATTGTTTGTGAAGTAAGGGGAAAATTTGTGTTTTTAAAAATTTCAAACAAATCAATCTTTTAACACAAATTATATTTGGTTGTATCAATTCGAAACTTAAACATATAACATAAGTTTTCGAAATAAAACAGATAATTTTCACATGGAACCTTATGCATGTCTTGGGATCATAATTGGAGATCTTTTTCCAAGGCCAATGAAATTCTGGCATATTATTTAACTGCCCTTTATAAATATAAAAAATTGAAATTTCTTAGTGCAACATGACTGAGGTTTGATTCATTTTTGACACCATTCATGCAATTCCATTTCCATGTCCGTCGCATTAAGCGCTGAGAAAATTGGAGCGCTCTGTCTGCGGACAGGTCTTGATAGATTTCAGGTGTCAATTATCTAACAATGTGTATAATTTACACGTCAGTTGTATTTACCAAATAAATACTGTCAATTGAATAATTTTTCTACTGGACGAGTGTATACCAAAAAGCGTTTGTATATATTGATAAAAAATAATTGTAAGGAATAACAAATCTTTAAAAGTATAATATAAGGAATCTATTGCAATGATTAAATCATTCAAAATATCTCAACATAAAGAATATCAAAAACTATAAAAGAGGTGGCCTACACACATTGTATAACATAATTACTGTTTATAGAGGCAAATGAACAACTGTCAGTACACTAAGTATAAGTTTATTTTCTGGAGCTCGAATGATTATTTTTAAAGTGTCAGGTGAATATGCTCGTCGATTATATGTTGACCTGGAAATCGTTGTTCAAAGTATATAAAAAAACATTGTAGGACGCTTTTCCCCCTGAAAATACAGTTTTTAAAGTTGGACATAAACCATTAATAATCTATTTCATGTAACACCAATAGTAAAAGAAGGGGGCATTTTCTAAATCAATATTTTACATATTTACTTTTCTCGCTCAAGCGATTGTTTAAGCGGACCATGGTGTATATACTGTGATAGTCCTATTAAAATTGTTAAACTAGGCACATTAAACACAATATTTTAATATAACACTTCTGTATGCCTTTTTCATTACAGTTAAGAAACAACACAATACACATAAGCCAAGGAGACACAGTGTCACTTCTTGTGAACAGAAAAAGGGCGTTAACCGAACTTGACGAAAGAACAGCAGAATCATTGCGTAAACTTGATGAGAAAGCATTAGCTGTACGTAATACATTAAAAAAAGATGTTGATGAATTTAAGAATGCCGCTTTAGTTGATGTTGAAAACGTTGGAACATCGGTTAAGCAAACAATTGTGGCAGAGGTTACCGCAGCTGGGGATCAGACATTACAAGACATTGCTGGTAAAACTACTGATGGTATATCTAAAATAAACACAGCCGGAAAACAGGCATTGCAAGACATATCCGAGGCAAAATGCGATATTGATGGTCAGAAAAGTGAAGCTATCTCCGATATTTTTAATGCAAAAGACGATGTTTTATCTGCAATCACCAAGGCTGGTAAAGAAGCAAAAGCAGAAGTTTTAATGGGAGCTAGTGCTGCTTCGTCTGATATTAGCGGACATGCTGTTTCAAAAAAGTCACTTTTCCAAAAAGGTCTTATGAAGCTCAAAAATGTGTTCAGCTCTTCAAGTCCAAACTCAAAAGTTAAGGTTCGTTTTCAACACTTCATAATATATTTTATAACTAACTCATTCAAGTACATTGTCTATGTGCCTCAATAGCTTCCAGTTACTCTTTTTTATATTCTTTGTTTGTAAACTTGTTTGATTTGGTTATGGTTTTGTCGCACATTAGAGTAGAGGTGGTTATATAGTGTCTTTCCAGCTTAAATGGTTGATTAAGACTTCAGGTTGACCTTTCGTGCATTTTTTTTAGGCATATGCGGGCACTTAAGTAAAATCACCAACGTTCTGAAAACTATCAATTAATCCAAAGTCCGTAGTTGAATTCGAACCTGAACTGTGATGGGCATTTAATTTAAAGTCAACAATCATGAAAAAAGACTATTGTAATTATAAATACAGTCGACTCCGGTTATAACGAACTCCATGGTACATTAAAATGTAGTTCGTTATATCCGAAGTAACAACAACTTGCTGACTTGTTGTGATGGGGAAATTTGCGTGAAAATCCATACTTTTCACTGGTTACCGGCGTATCCGGTATTTTACTGCAGCAGTTATTTAATGGTTATTTAATGCGGGGCATTTTATTTAACAATATATAATGTACATGGTACATGTATTTATTCATGAAGTACTTGTCTATAAAGTATTGCTATTGCTATTTGTTTATTATTGTTTGGTTAATATTGCAAACAAAAACAATCGAATATTTGGTAATTATCGGGTATTTACAGTAATCAATTGAGGGTGCGAAATACAAATTTTCCGTAACAAATTATGTTGTGAGAACATTTTATTAAAATCTTTATTCCCTGAAGCCATAACTAACCTTTGCAATCTTTCGATTGTATAATTATCGGATAGCGTCGTTCATGAAGAAGAACATGTACTAGTACTTGTACTGATCCTAATCGAGCGCATCCCGATATTTCAATTATAAAAGTTTGTTATAACCGAGAAAATTTACATGTTTGAAAATCGGGCTTGAAAAAATGGTTCGTTATAGCCGAAAATTCGTTATAAGCGAGTACGTATTAAGCGATGTGATTTAATATAAAATAAAGAAGGAATCGGCAGGGGATGACAGATTTAGTTCGCTATTAACGATAATTCGTTATAAGCGAGTTCGTTATAAGTGGAGTTGACTGTAAATGTGATGTAAGACCTCCCACCTATAAGTGAGACTTCTGTTTCAATTTCTGTGATAAATTCATCTATATCGATACTTCATTAAATATATTCATGTGAGTATTTTTATAGGGGTTTAGTTCTGTAACGGTATCTTTAATATTATTCAAAATTCTCTGAAAGTTTAAGTCTAAATGCATCAATGATGACATTGGTATTATATCAATATGTGGGCTATAACGTGCTTAAAATATATTGTGGGTGTTATAAACAAACAAGACAACGACGCCGTTACCCAGATCATTTTTGTGTCGCCTTGAAAAGGTGACATATAGGGGTTACTTTTGTCGGCGGCGTCGGCGGCGGCGTCTGTGTCGGCGTCGGCGTCGTTGTCGGCGTCGGCGTCCCCTAAAGCTTGTCCGGAGCATAACTCAGTCACTATAAGTCTGATTGACTTCAAACTTGGTATGCATGCTTATTTCAATAACCCGAAGTGCAGTGCACAAGGACCGGTACTCTACAGTTCTTATCTTTTTACTTATTGCCCTTTGTTAATTTTCATACTTTAATTTTGTCCAGGCCATTTCTCTTCAACTAAAAAAGCTATGGACTTGAAACTTCATAGGATGATAGATCTCATTAAGAAGAAGTGCAGTGCACAAGAACCGGTATTCTACACTTTCTAATTTTTGAGTTATTGCCCTTTGTTAATTTTCATACTTTATTTTTGTCCGAGCCATTTCTCCTAATGTATAAAAGCCATGGACTTGAAACTTCATAGGATGATAGGTTTCATTGAGACGAAGTGCAGTGCACAAGAACAGGTACTCTGCATTTCTTTTTTTTTAGTTATTGCCCTTTGTTTATTTTCATACTTTAATTTTGTCCAGGCCATTTCTCCTTAAGTATAAAAGCTATGGACTTGAAACTTCATAGGATGATAGATCTCATTACGGAAAAGTGCAGTGCACAAGAATCGGTACTCTGCATTTCTTAATTTTTGAGTTATGGCCCTTTGTTAATTTTCATACTTTATTTTTGTCAAGGCCATTTCTCCGAAAGTATAAAAGTTATGGACTTAAACTTCATAGTATGATAGATCTCATTAAGAAAAAGTGCAGTGCATAAGAATTGATACTCTGCATTTCTTATTTTTTGAGTTATTGCCCTTTGTTGATTTTCTTACTTTATTTTTGTCCTGGTCATTTCTCCTCAAGTGTGAAAGCTATGGACTTGAAACATCAGAGAATGATAGATCTTATTGATAAGAAGTGCAGTGCACAGAAATTGCTGCTCTGCACTTATTAATTTCTTAGTTATTGCCCTTTGTTACTTTTCATATTTCATTTTTGTCCTGGCCATTTCTCCTAAACTACATTGTTCACAAGGCGACACATCCGACTCGCGAAGTTCTAGTTCTCATTTGTACTGGAAAAGAATAGGATCAGTGATCATGCCTAATATTTACATTTATGAATAAATAAATTCTTTTATCCCTTTCTCTTTGCTAACTCGGCAATGTTTCAACAGTTTTAATTGCACTGTAATCTTCTTCTTACTAATATTTTGTTTAAAAAAGAAAAAGTGTGATCATCCAAGTTTCAAGTTAACATCTCTTCTAGTTCCTGAGATGGAATATAACTCAACAGAATGATTCCTATATAAAAGCTTCCTCAAGTACGTTTGGAATATAATTAAGCAACCAAAAATAGCTTTAAAAAATACAACTCTATGTAAAATAAGTGACCCCCAGGGCGGGGCCATTTTTAACCAAAATGGCATGACTTATACTTCTGTTATATAGGTCCACTATGCAATGCTACATTCAAATATCAAGGATTTTGGCTTATGCAGTTTCTTAAATGAATACTACAAATTTGTTTACGTTTATAAGTATAAAGACACTAAGTATACAAAGGAAACTGATCAGTTTTGTGA
>NW_026860658.1:0-13733 GCF_026571515.1 Ruditapes philippinarum | reverse complement strand
TTTACTACAAGGGTTTGGTTTTTCTTTACTTTTAAAAGAATTATTTTTCACCGAAAATTTAACTGTGCTTTATAAATAAGAATAACTTTACACATGATTTAATCCCTTTTTGTATTTTATTGCTAAAAGGGAAAAAAGGTAGTTTTTCTTTTTGGGTTAATTTTTAATAAAATTGGGAAAGTTATATAAACACGCTTTCATATGAACCCAGCGTTTTGAAAATTTGGTTTCCAAAAATTTTTCGAATTCTTTTCAAGTTTTTTTCCCCCTCTTTTATTTAAAAATGTTTGATTTTTGTTTTAAAATAATATTTGGGCCCTTTTGTCAATAAATTTTTTAATATTTTTGGGTTTTGCCAATATCAAATTTTTGGGAAACCCAGCCCGTTTTTTTCCCAAAAATTAAAACCCCATACTTAAAAAAATTTTTCCCCATTGAGAAATACCCCCAGTAAAAATTTACCCCAAGATGTGTGGGACTGATTTGGAAAAAGCTATGCCATTTTCCCCGGTCCCGGGCAGGGGGAATAATATTAATGAAAAAAAGGGAATTTTCAGTTTTTAATCTTTTAAAAACCTTTTTTTAAAAAAATTTTGGATCAAAATTTTTAAAACTTTTAATTTAAAAGGTTTATCAGTTTCCCCAAAGGGCCCGTAACAAGGCTAGCAATTTTGTTTTTAAAAGTTTTTTGGAAAAAAATTTTTAAGTTATAAGTGTCTCGACGGGATATATGGTCCCTAAAATAAAGGGTTGTTTTTTACCTTCGGGAAAATTTTTTAAAGAACCCCAAAATTTTTGCAAACTTGGTTGTTATTTTTTTTTTTGTTTTTCTTTTGAAGAACAAAAGGTAGGTTTCTTACAAAAAAATTTGGGGGAGCTTGTGTGGTTAAAAAAAATATTTTTTACATAACAATAGCGGGTGTCATATGCTGTTTTGCAGCGGGTAAAAAATGTCCCCCGACCCCCACTGCAGTGTTGTTATATTTTCCATTCTTTTCGGGAAATTAAAATTTCCAGATTTTTTAAAAAGTTGAAAAATTGGTACCGCGTCAATCCGTGCTGGGGGGCGTGGGGGGATGGTTGCATTTTTTTTATTTTCCCTAAATGTTCAACTCAATTAAAACCAAATTTGTGCTTTCTTAATGCTTCGAAGGGATCACATTTTTCCGGGGTATTTTCAATTGCAATTTAAACAGTAAACAAACTTTTCTATCAAAAAAAAATTTTTATAAACTGGACACGAGAATTTGCAATAGAAATTAATTTTACAACACCAAAAAAAAATTAAAAAAGGACAAACTTGAAAAAATCTTGCAGATTCGGTTTCATTGACAGTAATTAAGCTATTGTCTATACCCCGTACAATCGCTTGTCATTTAGCAGAAATAAAACATTAAAAATGGTAATACGTTACATTAACAATTAGAGCACACCCGACGAATGGCATATGGCTACGATATTAGAACCTTCATTATTGAAAACAACTACTCAAAATTATGCAAAACTATCAGAATATCAGCTTTATATTACTTTAAACGACGAGAAAGGAGATAAACACTATACTTTTTCTTCTAAAAAATCAATGTAACCTCATTGAAATAACATTCAACCGAAATGAAAAAGTTCTTTAAGAAAGAGTAGCTCAATGTTCATTTTTTCTCCGTTTCTTTTCAATTTCAATATGACTCTGCAATTGATCAGAATTAATAGATAACGCATATAACAGTATCGAACAACTATTTGTAACACTGATTATCGTGCAGACAATTTCAAATTTTCAGAAAACTGACATATTATTTCTTTTCTTTTTAAATAAATCTTGAACTTCAAATTTAAGCAATATTTTTTAACATGCACTATATAAATATTTAACTGAAGTTGTTCTTCTTTAGCACGAAGAGAGTAAGTAGACAGATCAAAAAATAGCTATAAATTAAAAGGAAACCTTTCGCTTAAAGTACCATTTAGTTTTCTTTAATTCGTGTTTAGATAGTCCATATACTGCCGAAATTTTGTACTTTGAAAGTGATATTCTTTGCCTTCTTGGAAATTTCATTATTAGAAGGAAAAAATACTTCAAGATGTGTGAGTTATTTGGTGTCAAAAACATGTTTTGTTACTAAAACAGAGTCAAATGATAGGAACACTGCATAAATGATTTAAACATATATATTTATTCATCTTAAATATCTACGATTCCATAAATGCTTTTCTTTTGTCATGCTTGGCATTACAAGTAGTCACTATAATCTGATAATAGATTTAATCCATGACTTGTGTTCGGGTATGGTTATTGAGTCGTTTGACAAGTATTTTATTGGCGTCCGCGCCGAAGCGCGGCGCCCTTATGTAATGAAATCAGATTTTGTGAAAGGGCGACAGCAACTTCTCGAGCCTTTTAGTCGGTCACAATAAAAGCCGATCATTCCGATCGGTATGAGGATGCTTGATTATTAATTAAGAATGAAATGTCGCGATATGTTACAATGAATAGCGAACAATGCAAACCATTTTCAAATGAAATAACCTTTTCCGTCAATAAATCGCGCTCTTCGGGGTTTTTTATTTATTATTTTGTAGTACACAGTGTGTTTATCATGTATGTATTGTTGTACATGTCAGTTGATGACCTAAATATTCCGAAAATCTATTTTTAGATATATCTATTTATCACTCCTATCGTAATTCCCGGTCTCTCCCGGTCTATTTTGACCACCGGCGAATAGTACCACACGTTTATTGTCCGGTCTCTCCCGGTTTTGGGGTAGATGTTTGATATCGTTACAATTTAAAAAAAACAACAACAACAATAGCATGTTTCATTTTATCTAACAATAAATATGTACAATAATTGAGAAAAAGGTACATTTTTATGGTATTATAATGACATTATCAACTTTGAAACATTTTATTTAATTTGTTATCCGTGTTTAGTAAAGATGCCGAGGAATTATTCAAAGTTACAAATTAGATTTTATGAATTATTCAATTGATTGATAATTTAAAAAATGATAAAGAAAAATACACATGTACATGGTTTAAGAATAAACAATATTAAATATTGAAAGATAAACCATAATTTACTGACTTTTTCCAGTTAAGTTTTGACCACGGATTTGTAATATAAATCCGTGGTTTTGACTTATAATCGTCGGTCAATATGTCAATTGAATTCTTAAAATTTATTTTACAATTTTAATAAAAAAAAGAGTAGTAAAAACTCAGTATTAAAATAGCACATAAAACACAAAAAAAGAAAAGAAAACAATATTCATAAAATTTGTATTTTTTTATTAAAATTAATAGATATTACAATTATTGTATAATAAACAATTATGCTCAACATGATCAACATGGTAATATAACCAGTGTCATAATTATTTTTACTAAGTGTGAACAGATACCTTAAGGTCTTCGCTAATTGCGATAACATAATAAGGGACACTTACAAAGGTGTGGTACGTGTTGATCATGCGTTACACATATGGATTATAAATGATTGTATACATGTACATGTATATCCGTTGCTATTAATTATTAGATCATGTACCAATTGTATCAGTACTATTCCCCTCCTTGTTTTTAAATATTTAAACAGCGGTGTCGTGGTTGGTCTCCAACAGACACCGTGGTTACTATTTTTAGCATTATATGGGAGACAGTGCAGAGATGTCAATACAGAGACCACGTGGTCTAGATCACAAAATTCTTCAAGCTAAGCTCCAAAATCGGATAGTAAATGCGCCAATGAAATCTGTTTACTATCAACCAATCATATCTTATCATTTTTTCTTAATTAGCCATATAAATCACACAATTTTTCGGCCAATCAAAATTTACCTACTAAACGTGGTTCGGCGCTATCTGTCAAAATCGTTTCTGCATTGTTCTCCCTACGTAAAGTATTTGCATTAAATGATGGCCAATTTGTAAAAAACTATATTCTCAGACGTGTTGCTAAGGTTTATCTTTAAAAACCTTCTCTTGTATTAAATAAAGTTTAATAAAAACTAAGATCTACAAATTTAACTTTGTTGGTCTGTTATAGAAGGCGTACGCGTATAAGCGTCTTCCCCCCTTTTAATACTTGTTTTAACATTATAAATATGATTTGCAATAAATGAAGCTATCATTAAACATAATTATTAGGGTTTTTTTTTGTTCCCTATATAGAAGACGTCCGCGTATAAGCGTCTTCCCCCCTTTTTAATTTAAGTTTAAATTTTTAAATACAGCTTTTTAATCTTAGTGTGGGATGTAATCCCACCGTTTTCCGGCCCCCATTCAGTGCAATTATTTTGCATTGTTGGGGCAGGAAATATTGTACTCACTAGTCACATATGCAGATATTAACTAAATAAAGTGTTTTCCCTTTAATAAATGAAGCATATGCTCGCCCATATGGTTTTTAACCGGTGGCGAGGGTAAATAAACTCAACACACACATGCTATTAATAACCACGGTCATAAAGAAATAACAAGTAATATTCTAATCTCTAGCATGCCAATCAAAGTTCATAATGAACAATGTCTTTCGTCCGCTCATTTATAAGTGATCTACATTTATGGTAGTTTATAAGAATATCTTGTCATCATATGTCTACTAGTTCATCTTCACTTAATTGCTGCATTCCTTGCTTGTGTCGCATAACGGAGAAAGAACTCACGGATGTTACATACTTTTAATATACAAATACAAACACACATGTGTACCAGTGGAATACCAAAGCTGAACTCCTACTCTGACATTTGAGAATAGTATATATAATATCAACCTGTCCTAAGGACATTTTATAATGTATATAAATACACACGTTTTAGAGTTACATATATTAATCATCCTGACATAAGGTCAGTCCGTATGCATCCTGCACTATAATACTCATAAATCATGTCATGTTCCATAGTGCACATTAAGAAATAAAAACCCTAATATATGTATATACATGTTGACTTGTCATTCTTTTTGAATATAGCATGTATGACTAATTAGCCTGTGCAACCAGCTATACGACACTTGGACGCCATTTGATGCTTTGCATCAATGCTTTCCTTGTCTGTATTGTCATACGATATCATAGAGTGATACCTATGATTGCTATCGTGTTCTTTTTCTTTACTTTGAATGACAGAAAAAACGTTAATATTGTCATCTCGAATGATTTATAGACACTACTATCATTGTTCCTTAAATAGTTAATACCAGAGACGACATTTGCCGTTAATAAGATATTGAAATGATTATATTCAATTGTATTAAAACTAACAAAGAATTCACGTAAATACTTTTGAAGGAAAAGAAGTTCGCTCCTTTATCCTAAATCAATTTCACTGTACATGCTTTACTGGCTGTAGGTCGTCATGTTTCTTTCTGGTGATTTTTCTTTTCATTTTAGCTCTTTAAGTTTAGTTTTGATGTTTGATTTTTCCTGTTTCGAACAATTAGCCTTTATACTATGACTTTTTTTTAGATTTATTATCTATTTTTTCACGCCTCAACACACCTCTATGTCAAATGTATAAACTGACGAAGAGATTTAACAATGGTTTGTATCGTGTAAGGGGATGCAATATCATTTTCATATCAATTTTACATTTGAAAAGAAAACATTTCAAGAAACTTCTATTGTATATGGCTAGTAATATTTAAAGGGACGCAATTCTTTTATTATATCAATTTTACATTTGAAGATTTATTCATAAATTTCTATTGTATATGTATATTTTCAAGGGATATTAACGTTTAAAGGGACGCGATTCAATTTTGATATTACATTTAAAGAGGTATTGATTTAACTTTATATACATGTATAAATAAGGAATATGTATAAACAAGATAATTTTTGTTTTAATACAGTTAAAGTTTACATGACAGATTGTTAATATGCATGTTATAAAGGTGCCGAGATTTTCTCATTTACTGTTAAGTTAATTAAATTAAATTAAATTTAATTTTACTGCGTACATCTCACGGAACTTCTAGAAAATCTATCGAGGATTTATGTATTGTGTGCTATGACCGTTTAATCAGGTTAATAAAATGAAACAATACTTAAAACGACGTTGTCTTATTTAATTCATGTTTTATTATTAATGTTGTGAATTTTAAATTGTAATGTAGATTCTTTTCATGAACATATCGGTATAACAAGAAGATCTTTGAGTCTTGATAAGGGAATGTCTATAATTATCTTATTTAATTCGTTTCATTCTTCTATTTTACTGTTTGGTACAAATTACTTATTTAATATCAGTTTAACCGCCCAGGAGTCGATGTATTGTACTCCAATGAATTTCAAACACCTCAGGACATTTCTATCTATATAATAACTTACAAGCGAATACGTCAATGCATATATCACATTTCTGTTTTGTTTACTACAATTAGTATAGTATATTATAAATAGCACTGATTCAGACTGTACAATTGTTCAAGCATTGCTTCTTTTGCAAAATTTTGTGACAAATCAATGTCCACTTTCGCGGCATTTGCTTTTATTCATATTATGTTTATCACGTATGATTAAATGCAAATATTCTGTTTCTGCTTTGCTTCGCTATAAATAGTTTTATAAAAAAACAACATTACCAAGAACGAGTCTATGTTATAAAAAACGATATGGCTTTTAATACAGAAGTAGTTGTAAACTTGTTTTAGCAATTATTATTTTGCAATACGAATGTTTAAAAAAAAACGTTTTTGGGACTTTATCTTTTAAAGTGAAGGGCACGATTCTTTTATTCTTGGGCAATTATACCCCACATAGAGAACCGCAGATATTCAATACACAACGGTCTATGAATTATGAAAGATAATCTATAGAAATAATATTAAATGTGCGTATACCTAAGAACATATGACAGGTGGGATCGTGAGATTAAAAGCGTTAAAAATATGAAATATAAGAAACCTCATGTTATGTATTTAATAGATAAAATGGATTAAAACAAAATATTGTATTTCCATATCACAATTATACAGAACAGAACAAATATTTTATTTGACTTAAGCATTACAAGCCCATCGTCGTTAACAATGAAAAAAGAACATATATATATTGGTATGACATGGAAGATTTTACATATAATACATGAATCATTATTTCCTTAACACATATATCGTGAGAATGTAACAAATGAAGATATATATATTTATATATACTCAAAAATTTACATGGAATAAAAAATAAAAAAAATAAAAAAAGAATGATTTCAGATTGAGAACGACAGTTATATTATTATTGATAGTGAATCCCTTAATTTGAAAGCTTTAAAACAATATAGAGCCAAATTTTCTAAGATCTTCTTATTACTACTTTGCATAATGATATATACTTAATTATATTTGTGTGGGTTTAATAATATCAGGGTATATAGAGCCTTCTTAAATCGACATAAGCTGTACATTTTAAAACAAAGTGAAATTCGTCCTCAAGGTCGTTTAAATTACATAGTGTACATTTTCGTTAATCGCGCGGAATATTGTAGTGTCAGCCGACTTCAATGTTAAGTTTATGTGAAGAGAGACGTACTTTAGCCAGTGCGTTTCTAAATTTCATATTTTTTAATAGTCTGATATAATGTGACTGCTCAAAATTATCTTTTACCTCCCGGAAAATATTTAAGCAACCCCGTTCTCCAATTACTTATGTATATATCTCTAAGCCTACAACGTAAGACTGGAACAAATATCTTTATTTTAACGGATTTGGATATAACGAGACTTCACTTAGACCAGAAGACTGAAGGATATCGTGTATAAATGAGACCCAATTTTTATTGATTCCTTTAGCTCTACACTTTTGATTTGATCTTGTAAAACCGCCTTAAGTATGCAATTTTCAGACTTGACGGTATTAATCATCAGAAAATATTTAACCATTTTAACATGTCTTTCTATATAAAGTGGAAATCTACCTAGCTCACTATAGAGAGCTAGAGTATGTGAAGATTGCTTAATAGTTACAATATTTCTTATGTACACTTTCTATAACCTTGAATTTATATAACCCCATACCTCTGCGCCATAATTTAAAACAGAAAGTACATACGAATAAAAAAGATTAAACAATATATTTATTTGAACTTTCATACTACGAACAATAGCCCACAAGGAATGTAGAGATCGCAACCCTTTCCCGGCTAATGTGTTTGCTGCTTGCATAAAAGACCCTCCACCGGGGAATACAACCCCTAGGTAATTAAAAGACTTGACTATTTCAATTTCATGATTATTATAATAACATTTGTCGTTTCTTCTTAACTTCCCCCTTTCCTAAACACTACAACATTAGTTTTTTTCTATGTTAACTGTAAGGTTCCATTTACAACAATAAGAATATAAACTATCTAGAGATTTCTGTAACCCAGTACTTGTTTCAGAGATGATTACCGCGTCATCAGCGAATAGGAGCAAATATATCGCAATTTGATCAATATTTATTCCAGCGTCAATATTTTCCTGTAATTGCATTTCTATATTATTTAAAAATAAAGAAAGGCAAATCGGCGAAGTGATTTCTCCTTGGAACAAACCTTAATTACAATTGAAAAAGTCAGATAGGCTCCCTAAATGTTTACACAAAGTTTCATTTCGCTGTACATTGATCTTAATACCGACAGCAATTTACCATTTATTCCTAGTTTTATAAATTTATACCATAGCCTACTTCTCTCGATAGAGGCATAAGCTTTTTTATAATCTACAAAACAACAGTACAGTTTATGTTTGTTCAGAAGTTGCTTTTGAATTAATGCGCTTAAAATAAAAACAGGATCTACAGTATTATATTTATTCCTAAAGCCACATTGGGCATCAGTTAAAACGTTGTTCACTTCTATCCATGTTTTTAATCTTTCATTTAGTAAAACAGTACTGACCTGATACTTGTCATATTAATTGTTTATATTAAAGATATTCAAATAATAATTAACTGTGTCTAAAACGATTCATATGATAAAAACAAAACACACATCGGGCAATCATTACTTAAAAATTGAGCACAATAGATAAATAATAAACGATTTTAAAATGCAAATTGACGGTATAATTTACCATTAAGAATGTTAATTACGGTATTTCAACAATCGTAGCATAAATCAAACGACTATCAAACGTCCATAAATATTTACACTATTTTCCGACTGTTCGTTAAAAAACTACGAAAGACTGGTTTCATTCCGAGCAAGTTACTAGCCGAAATAAAATTCATTTATTCATCCGATTATAAAATAACGACGTAAATATGACATAAATACAGACAGGTCATTGACAATAATGCAATGGGAGAGCAGCGCACTAATGGTAACAGTTTTCAGATGTTATTTGACTGATTTTTGTACTTCTTATTTAAAATGATTATGCTATTATATGAGGCATTGAGTCGATTCTTTACCATTAAATTGTATAACAAACGAACTAAATCACCAATATAGCTTGTAAATAATGTTATGATATTCAACTACTTTTACAGTTATAGATTTATTTAGTATTACTTCAAATGTTCCTGATATCACTATTTATCATGAAATTGTTTCATGCTCATATTAACATCATTTGAAAACAGCCATGTTTCCGTTTGTTAAAGAACCACATAAAAGTACTAACCGAATTAAGCAAAATACTACAAAGTTTGCTTAAATTAACGTTCACTCTTTAAAGATACAGCGGGAACATCAGTCTGCTACTTTTTATTGATCTCGTACGTTCGTGGTTATCACATCATGCACAAAACTGTAATGGTAAGGTTAACCCTTGTCATAACCCAATAATAATTGCAAAAGATAATGGCATTCATGATACATTTCTGTTTTGTTGTTATGCTGTTTTTTCTGACAGCTAGACAGCCCCTTGTCTAGTATTATTTGGTTATTTTATTTAAGAACATTAGAATAGTAGACACTTGTTTCAATTGAATCAGTAACGCATATTTCCTTGCCAGTTAAATACCATACATGTACTTCGGCTCTTAAGGTCAAAGAATTTTGTTGTCCTGTCTGGCTGACTAGTACCGATGCTCCTGATTCATCATGAATTGTAAGATTTAAACATTTCACTCAATCTGTCCCAGTTATGCAAATGTAATGAGCTTAATTGTTCTGGAATTGTACTGAAGAGAATATCCAAGATTTGTTTCTAAAGGTTTATTGTCCAGACACTTGAAGAACAGGATTTAATCAAACAAAATGAAATTATAAACTAGAGTGGCACCTAAATATTGTTCATGCGCTTTACTGACATTAAAGAAATTATTGCACCAAAATCGACATTAACAAGGAACATGTATCCCTTCATATATATAACGGCTAGTATAGTGTCCAAAGTTCAATTGAACCCAAGTCGTTACTATAACTGATATTTATTCATGTATAAACAGCTTAATGTAATCGGACACTGTGTTTTCAATATAATATTAACCCTTCTTATGAATAATTTAATTGTTTTGGCCAATCTAAAATTACAAGTACAAATGTTGCTGCAATGCAGCAATTGAGAAGCTCCGCGCTCATTACATATACCTTACCAAATCATACCTGCGCACAGGTCATTTTCTATTTAGATTAAGTGTTATTATACATTATTACAGATGTTTTGCAAATCATTTAAATTTGCATAATTATCCTTATCGTGTACTAGAGATTAGAATATTAAATGTATTTTCTTTGGAACATACGAAACAGTTCTGTTTTTTTATTATTATAATTGTAACAAAAATGCAAACAGTATTTAAAAATAGTAACAAAAGGGACTAATATAGTAATTTAACATACATGTCAAATTAAAACAAAAAAGGTTTATATTAATACCTGGAAATTAAGATACAGTAGTTATATTTCAAGTCAAAGATAAATACTGAAAGTAGAACTCACACTGGAATGAAAAATTCAGGATATATTTTTTTTGTAATACGCATTAACGAAAATAATGGTTAATTAAAAATCATGAATAAATTTGCATAGCATGTTGATATGGTGAAACATTATCAATGGAAGACTGATACCCGAGTTTTAGACACGTATGGGGAAATTCACTAACATCATGTTCATGCGAATCAAAGATAGAAATGCTACATGTACTTCACATTGATGATAAATAAAGAGCTTTGATGATTAATTTAATGGGAGATTAATCTACTATTTTGTTGAATTGCTTCAAAATCCTCGTCCTATCAATAAAACCATAGAACCTAATGTAAAAACTGCAGACGAAAGTTTGTGTTGCTAAAATTTACAGTATTCGGCATATCCGCATTCCACTCAAGCCACAATAAAACTTCGACACACTTTGATGCTTTGTATCAATGCTTTTCTTGTTTATTACAATAATTCAAAAATTAGGCACGATAAAGTTACGGTTCTTGTGCACTGCATACCTACTCAATGAGATCTATCTATCTGCAACGTTTCATGTTGATAACTCTTATAGTTTTAGAGTAATGTCCTGGACAAAGTTCAAAGTGTAAAAATAAACAAAGGGCAATAATTCAAAAATTAGGCATGGCAGAGTTACGGTTCTTGTGCACTGCACACCTACTCGCAAATGAGATCAATCTATCTGCAAAGTTTTCATGTTGATAACACTTTTAGTTTAAGAGTTATGTTCCGGAAAAGTTCAAAAAGTGAAAATAAACAAAGGGCAATAATTCAAGTATTAGTCAATGCAGAGTTACGGTTCTTGTGCACTGCACACATACTCAATGAGATCTATCTATCTGCAAAGTTTCATGTTGATAACACTTTTAGTTTAAGAGTTATGTTCCGGAAAAGTTCAAAAAGTGAAAATAAACAAAGGCAATAATTCAAGTATTAGTCAATGCAGAGTTACGGTTCTTGTGCACTGCACACATACTCAATGAGATCTATCTACATACAAAAGTTTCATGTTGATACCTCTTGTTGTTTTAAAGTTATGTTCCGGACAAGAAAAAAGCGGACGGACGGACGAACGGACGGACGGATGGATGTACAAAGAGGCGACTATATGCTCACCCTTCGGGGCAGCACAAAAACGTGGGACACATTTTACGTATTGCCCTTTGATTATGTGTTTGTTGTGGTTTAAGGTGACATGGTAGCAACATATAAGCTGCAGTCGATGTAGCTTAAATTAAAGAAAGAGATAGTCTTGATTATTAGTTCAATGTTTTATATGTAAAATTGTTTAAAAAATCCCTCTACCATGTCCGGCCTTAAATAGGGATCTATCAATATATACAGTATATACATATATGATCAAACTTATTACCATAACAACAAAATGTATTTTTTTCAATTTAACAATCGTTTTTTTTTTTAATAATTTCATTCACATTTAAATTTTATTTAGTTGTATAGGGGGTATTGCGTAGAAAGTGCTAGTAATATGCCTGGCTACGCGCCCTATTTCTGTATATAAATCATATTACCTTTTCAGTTATATGTTTGGTTTTAAATATCATTTCGACTGTTCGTTGAGTCTATACTATACACATGAATTTCAAACATGTCTGGACTTTTATATTTATAGATAAAACATACAAGCCAAGACATCAATCAATAAAGATATCATGTTTCTGTTTTTGCTTAACTACAAGTAGTACTTTATAAATATTGTGATTTTAAGTCGAATAATTTAACTGTTAAGACTACTGCTTGTTAAAACCAATGAATGTTTTACACAAATTTATCTCTTTCAGTCGATCTAATTTATTCATAGAAAAACACGAGATAACACGTCAATACATATATCATATTTCTGTTTTGCTTCGCTATCAATGTTTGCATGGCCATTCAGATTGACAGTGAAATGAAACGATTTAGTGTCCAACTTTAATTTGTCATCCAATGAAAACGCTGTATTTCTTAAAAATTATGTGCGTTAAATTTCATAGAAGAACAAAAGTCGATACTATATCGAATTCCGTTCATAGTCGTAGCTGTCCTTCAAAAAATGGAAACATTCTCCTATCGCTCCCGTCGAAGTTTCTAATTTCTGGAGAACAGCACGGATGAACACTTACATATTACTTAATGTTTATATATTTATATACAGGTGGTTGTGAAATAATATAAAAATAGTTCAGTTGTATTCTTATTGGCAATGCTTTGATTCTCACATGAATATTTTGATTTTCAAAATCTTCGTTGAAGCATTTTAAAACAAAATCAATCATCCGAAACGCACAATGATGGTACTATGATTAAAGTGTATACAGTATCGACTTAGACTTGTTATAGTAATTCTAAAACAATATAATAAACAAATGGTCAGAGTACTTATAAGTTTCGTTAGTTATGAGCAGGTTAAAAAACTAGACAGATATCATTTTTTGGTCACAATGCGGAGGGTATACATGCTTTTCAATTTTCGTCAGGTCTGAATCATTTACTACTCTCACTTTGTACAGCGTTCCACTGGAAATAGGCTCGAAACACCGAAATAAATCAAATTCTGCTCTAAAAACAAGGGATATTTAGGCTTGTCCTCTTAACATTTTCTTTTGTCCCCCTCCCGGAACACATGTGATTTTGGATAGGTAGGTAAAAATATTTTTTTCTTTAATCCAAAATAATTTTGTATTTTTTTTCTATCTAAAATTATTTGGATTTCAAATTTAACCACTTGTACATAAGGGTTTGTGCATAAGCTACAGTCGATATGTTTAACTTTTGAAACCGAAAGTGACCGGAAAAATCGTCATTGAATATCTCAAATGGCATATGTTAATAAATAAACAAACGAACAAACAAAAAAA
>NW_026860657.1:0-109428 GCF_026571515.1 Ruditapes philippinarum | reverse complement strand
GCCAAAACAATACCGAGTGTGGGTGATGTTGTGCAAATAAGGGAAAACTTACCTAGAGGAAGTTGGAAAATTGGTCGCATTGTTGAGTTAGTGACTAGTAATGATGGAGAATTTCGATCTGCTAAAGTACAGCTACCTTCGAAGAGACTGATAGAGCAGACCTTTGAACTAACTTTATCTTCTTGAATGTGATAAAAATCTCACCTTTATTGATGACATGGGGAATACGAACAATGGAAAAAGTAAAAAGAAACCAGATAATGTATCAAACAGAAAGTCAGCTTAAATTGCAAAACAAAAAATTAAAAACTATTTTAAGTAAACATTATAAAAAAATCAATGATGTAAATAACGATGATATTTCATAAAATAAATATGTGTTTAGTTTCTAAATCATTAAACAATACATGCTGTATCGAATAGAGACACGAAGACAGTCTTTAATTGTTTGACATTATAGCAATGTGTGTTGAAACACTCAGGAAGAGATTGTGAAGAGACTATTTTGTATATAAGCACTTTTTATATATTCTTTTACTTCATGTATTTGGAAATAGATCATATGTCATGTATTGCATTAATTTGACACTTCTAAGTTAATCAATGTGCATTGTTGATAGATGTTTCTAAATTTTAATAATTAGCTCTAGTTAATCATTTTTCTTAAAAACATACATATTGTGTTTTCTACTATAAATATTGTATGCTCATTTTCTATGGCGGGAGTGTCGCTAACATAGCGATTATGTAATGAATACTTGGTATTTAAATGCTGTTCTTTGAATATGCTCCTTTAAACTTTATTGTATGTTTATACTCCGTTTATTGCTCCTTTGGTTTTCGCGCCAAAGTCTTATTATATTACATTGCTCCTTTTAACTTTCCCGCCATTGAATTCCCGCCACAAACATTTCACGTGCTTTTCATGATAGCATTGTATAAATAGCGACCGCATGGTCACAGAAGTTTAGTGTGTGTTAAAAAGTATTGTAAGAAGGAAAGTGATTGAGATATGAAAAGGATTTTGATGTAAAATACATTTAATAGTAAAAAAGTGTTAGAGAGATAAAAACTTGTGGATTGTAAAAGTAAAGATAAAAATGTGTTTAAAAATTGAATATTAAAAGTAGAAACGAAAAAGTGTTTCTCTTACTTTCAATGTGTTTACGACACATACTGATTGTAGCTACGTTGTTTTAATAACATACTGATTTTTCCTACGTTGTTTTAGTAACATACCGTTTGTACCTACGTTGTTTTAATAACATAGTGATTGTACCTACGTTGTTTTAGTTACATACTGATTGTACCTACGTTGTTTTAGTTACATACTGATTGCACCTGCGTTGTTTTAGTTACATACCGATTGTAGATACGTCGTTTTAGTAAACTACCGACTTGCTGGTTTGCAAAAGTATCAATATGAAAAATTCAAGTATCTTTTTAAATACGTAAAGTTTAAACACTATTCCTACTCCAATGATTATTTTGTAATTTCAGGCAGACAGAAACAATAATTTATTCTCAGTATTGCTCTCATGTTTTAAGCCTATCAAAGCAGAAGTCTTTATAAATCCCATAGTATTAATAACGTCAATGATATCTGTTCGTTATAGAATTAAGATACACTGTGATGGCAAATAGGAGCCATTATCTAAAATTTATTATATGACTAAAAACATTAACCATCAGTTTTAGCATTAAAGGAACTCCGCTGAGATCCAAAAACCTAAAATCATAAAATTTGAATTTCTTACATAGATCAACTGGGGCACTTAAAACATAACGGTATGAAATAAATATTTGAGAAATAAATCCCGAATAAATTGAAAATAGTGTTTTTTGTGCTATTTAAGCCCGATTGTAGTGAAACACGTTGCAACGCTATTCAATTTGGAACAATTTTTTCAATAGGAATAATCATTCTGGAAACACAGAGTGAGCGAATGATCTAAAATTTTGCACACAAGTTACTTGTCTAGACTTACATCAAACGAAACAATAATTTCAAAAAATATTTCTATTCCTGTCATTTAAAAAAAAACGTCAGTGGAGTCCCTTTAATGTATATTTTCGACTGGACATTTTTCAGGTCATGTCACAATGTTGAATAATAGTCATCCTCTCTTTCTGACAATAATATATCTGTGTGATCGATAAACAAGTTAACAGTTGGAAAATCACAAATTAGATTTATTGTTTGTTTTTATCTCCTATAATAAAGGAGGAGTCAGGAGATAATGTACCGGAAATTTGTTTGGATCATTCTTGCCTTACATAAGTTGGTTTGTACAGCTTTATATTTGCTGCAAAAATTATTGTTTGATTTTAAGAATGAATACTTTTATAAATGGTAAATAGGGAATACACAAAATCATTGATATATCGTCAAAACCCTACTTAAAATACTGATCTGAACATTTTATTATGTTAACGGTGTTAAATAACAGATTCGTATGGTGGCTGATTTGGAGCACTTTTGTGCGTCATGTTGTTGCTAGCGACAACACGACAAAGCACCAAACGTAAAATGGACAATCAAAGTTGTATTCTTTTCCAATTGACAAATTAAAATGACCAAATCTTGTTAAAGTGACATTATCATGGTAAATTAAGGTAAAAACAATTGTACATTTTGCCATAATAGTTTTCAATGAGTTAAAACACCAGTGTAATAACTAAATTAAGACCATTCAAACGTATTGAAAATAAAGAGTATAAAACATCAAGACGTAAGATGTTAATCAAATGAATGTAGAGTTTTATCTAAAACCTTAACTTAGTGTCAAATGCGTAGTGTACAATATGCTAACATGTAACTTATATTTCAAACAATATCCTTCACATATGAGGCTCTAATGCACATTTTGATAAGAGAAAATTCCCATACTGATGCTCAACAATAAATTCAATAATTGCGTTCACCCTCCCCCCCCCCTCCCCATGGTGATTATATTGTATACTTAAAGTAAATAGAATGAAATTATATGGATGTGTGACCCATTTGTTGATAATGTACCAGAAAGTGTCCGACACCATAGCTTTTCCGGGCCTAAGTTAATATTTTTATGAACCCTTATGCACCAGAGCTTTTTTGGTGTACATGACGACAAGAATGCACACCTTGGTAATACAAATTGTTAGACAACTGAGCAAGATGTGCCCTGCTGAATTTATTTGATGGATTTACCCAGTCTTTGAACAAACATTTCAATGTTTAAGGAAATCCAATATCAAAATACATATGTATACAAATTTGGTCCCAGCATATTAATAGTTAGAAGTAATTTCAATATGAATAAAGGTCAAAGGTCATCTCAGAACGAGTTAACTTACTGTAATATTTCAGAGAAGAACTGAATAAAAGTAGTATTTTCTGAAGTCATCTCAAATTTACATACGTACGAAATTTAATTGAAGAGACATGAATGTTATGTTTTATATTTCAGTTTACAAAACTGCAAGATAGTTCTTCCGTAATTATGAACTTGTACAAGTTATTACTGCCAATGCCCAGCAAAACCCAAAAGTTGATCTCGGTCAAGTTTCAGTTTTTTAAGACAGTTTTTTGTTTCTCATCTCTATTTGTCAAGATAAAGCATATAACATCGCATTACCAGCACCAATACAGCACGAAAGCAGTCTGGTACGAAAATATCATCGAGCGCCCCCGTTCCGTAAAAATACTCATTCCAAGGAGCCCTTTTCCGTCGTAGCCCTATTTAATGAAGCCCTATTCACAATGTTTCACTTCTCTTAGAGTTTTGACAAGTCATTACCACAGTTCGACAAAATACCGCGGTTATTTGACTTTATAAGATTGAGTTTTAACAAGTCAAAACCGCTCTTGTCAAAATAGCATACAGTTTATCTTAGCAAGGCATGATTTAGTCCAGTTAACACTCCTTCTCGGCAAGATGATGCGAATATTTGATATAATAAGACAATTAAGTATTGTACGTTGGCTAATTAACACTTCTGTTTGACACAATAAGACAATGTTAAGGCATTTAAACACCGTATTTTAACATAATATCATAGCAGTTTGATAAAATAAAGATATTCTTTGACAAGTCAACACCAAATTTCGATAAGAGAACACTACTGTTTCAAATGATCAGACAGTATTTTGACAAAACAGCTCCACAATTTTGACCAAATAACGCGACTATTTGACATAATATGACACATTTCAGACAAAATGAAAACGACATTTTGATATGATAACACTACTGTTTGAAATAATTAAACAATGTTAAGACAAGTCAACATCACGTTTTGAAGAGATAAGACTATTGTTACGCATAATAAGGCAATGTTTAGATAAGTCGACAAAACAGTATGGCAAAACAACACTTAATGTTTTACATAATAAGATGCTTCCTGGGCAAGATAAAAAGAAATGTAAAAAACATGAGGCAGCTATGGCGTTCTATACCCTAGTGAATAAACACTCCAAAAAGAGGTATTGCTTAATGGATGTTTTGCAGGTCAGTAAGTTTAACTAAGGTCAGTGACAAAGTGAAAATTTATTTGAAATCCGTTTTCGCTCATTGCTGGATCAGCATTTCAGGGCGGATAGTTGCCATTAATGAGTAGAGGAGTTACATGATCTGAGGATCAGTAGTTTTTCAAAGTCAAAGCTACCTTGAGTTTGATATTTGTTTCCGCTTATTAACCAATTCTAGATACATTTGTTATTGTTCCGTTTGATATTTAGCGTTTAAACGTGATCAAGTTGACCATATTGACAAAATGGCCTTAATTAACTTTACGATCACTTTGTTAACAAGGTACATTTACATAATTTTTTAATACCTTTTGTTCAACTATTTGAAAAATAATTTAATTCAAAATGTTAAAACTTCATATCGAATAAATTAACCTTTTAAATATTGGTCCTTGATCCATAGTCAATATGATTGTTGTTATATCTGAAATAACAGGGTTTTTTTGGTGTTCAAATACACAGGGAGCATAGCAGTAAAATAATGTTCTAAGGTGCTTTATATTTATATTTTTATGAAAACAAAGTGTTTTTACAACATAAACAAAGAAACTCGGTTTGGAAAAATCTGACCAAATGTTAGTTTTTTGTGACTGAAACAATATCTCGAACAACACCAATAAAACACGAGCTGACGATAAGACAGTGCGCCCGACTTTTCTCAGTGCTTGATAGTAAAACAAGAGCCTGGATCATGTACATTTGTCTAATGACTTGAACAACATCTGTTGATAAGACATCGTGCTCGACCAAATTTTCATATATTTCAGAAAATGCAGGCAAACTACTTACCAGGACAATTGAAGAAGGTTTTATCTGCTGTTCGACAGAAGAAACAGCCGAACAGGACTGCAGCCGGGAGTTAGGAATACCAAAACGCACTCTGTATGACCGGTTGCAAGAGAGACCATTGGATACCTGCATCTGGAAGAAGATCCCAAGGCTGTTGACTGTAGAGGAAGAAGGGGGCCTGGTAGACTCTGTGCTTTACATGAGCGGTCAGGGCTTCCCCATGACGAGAATCATGATTCCGGTGAATGTGCGGGAGATTTTACAAAGAACAGTTAACATTCAATTAACCATTAAATTCTCATTATGTTGGCAAAATATTATGATATTAAGTTATTCTATGAAAGATTTCACAAATGTATGAACTGAAGCAATTATAAATGCTTAACATTGTTAAATACGGTGTCACAGAGGTGACATGTGTGTGTGTTTTTACTTGCGCACGAGATACTATGTCGTGGCCACGAGATACTATATCGTGGCCGCGAGTGACTAAGTCGTGGCCACGAGATAATTAAGTGGTGCGCACAAGATAGTTTCTCGTATTCTCGTGTTACGTATATTTTAGGAAGGTTTAGGGCAAGTACGTACATATTCTAAAACATATATATATATATAATTAGTTTCGTTTTATTATTTCAAGCCTGACTTTCACTTCTAAGTATATTTATTAGTAATGACCTGATATTTTGTACATAGGTAAATAGACCACTGACGATCAGATTTAGTAATCTTGCGACACACCTGGGATTCGCCAACACAAGCCTTTCAATAGGAGGAGCGCAATCTCCAGTGGTGCTGCGCCATGCAATTGAATAGACGACACTCTCACCAATTAGACAGGCGTTTGTGGCTACGGGCAAAGTGCCTTATAGCCCGCACGCTATAATAGCCCGCACGCTATTGACAAAACACACAGTTGGTTCCAGCAACTTTCACTAAAACAAACGAACGGAGTATGTATTCAATGTTTTTCGTTCGTTGTCGGTGTTCTTGTCGCACTTAACATAAAGCTTTTATCAAGGTAACCAACATTTCTAGATAACTCTTGTATCATAGTTTGGGGACCTTTCTGTTGAAAATGTGTTATATCCTATACATATACATGCACAGTGCGTTAACTGGAGTGCTGGTATAAGTTATCCGCACTCTAGAGCATGTCCATTGATTGGCTCCTTTTTTCTGGGGTTCACTTATTGTGAGGACAGAGAAAGAGAAAGCGTATCATATTCAGATGCTTGTTCATTGGTTACCTTTTTCTGGGGTTTCATATTGGGACAACAGGGAACGTGTTTTTATGCTTGACTATGATACAAAAGAGAAAGAACATCAAAACACTCGGCAATCTGATTTTATACTCGCGTACAAATCAGATAGCCTCGTGTTTCGATGCTCTTTCTATTACTTAACCAAACATCATATGATTGTTCAATTCGGCGGCAAGGCGATACATTCGTCACTTTTGTAACTTATTTAATAGGAAGAACATATCAAAAATACGATCTATATTAATTTCAGCTGGAGAAAAAGAAAACAACAATGGGAAAAAATAGAGAGAAATAAAGAATCCCTAAAGAAAGCTCAACAAGACAAAATTGAACATGTTGCTGCTCGGTTTGATTGAGCCTGTTCATGGACGGTAGTGGAAAGTGCAAGTTACCGTCCACGCCCCATAGCACCGGCTTAAGCAGAATTCAACATTTACTCATGGTAATGGTGAAATTTTGAATTTAGAAACATTAGCAGATGTATTCATACGGCAGTTATTATGGAACCTTCATTGTGACACGTTAGTGCCATTCCATGAAAAGCGGCATATAGTCCCCAAGTAAAAAGAGACAAAGACAAATTTAAAAAGCAGGCCACATATCCTAAGGGTGATTTAACAGTATTCAAGTGAGGAATACTGGAACCATCCAACAAGAGAATACCCAAAATGTAAAAACTAAAGTACCAGAAAAACAACAATAATGTCGTGCTGAACGATTTTTAAGGATCGAAAATATAACATACCTGATTGAATGTACGGGGCGACTTTTTATAGCCTCCACATGGCACAAACAACGCTGATGTGGCGATAAAATAGAGAGAAACAAGGAATCCCTAAAGAAAGCTCAGCCAGACAAAATTGAAAATGTTGCATGTGAGGCTTGTGGAGTGGTTCATTCCTTACTTATCCCCAAGTGGACTTCAGTCAATGGCGGAGTTGTTGGGGCCAACGCTACGCATGACAACGGGCAAAATAAAATGTTCACGATTTGTCACAGAGGGCCGGGTTATAAGTGGCGATAAAATGCTGAAAAAAATAGAAGTCAATTCACTAGAAATATGTCTCCTTTTGTACATCCAACTTTTATTTTATGAAAAACATTGTACAGTAAAATAATAATCCCTAAAGAAAGCCCAACACGGTAACATTGAAAATGTTGTAGGCTCGGTTTTATTGAGCCTGTTCATGGACGGTATTTTCAAGTGCAAACTACCGTCCACGCCTCTAGGACCGGCTTAAGCATTATTCAACATTTAACATGAACTGGTATAATTTAGAATTTTGAAACATCTGCAGATGTGTTCATATGGCGGTTAACATGGAATCGTCAATGTGACACGTCAGTGCCATTCCATGAAAAGCGGAATATGGTCCCAAAGTAAAAATGCTTGTGCCCTTAACGAGAACTAGCATACGGAACGTCGGTGGTTCTACTCAGGTCCTGTTCGTGCCTGAAATAATGCACGGAAGGGGGCACCTGAGGTCTTCACCAGTAAAGCTGGAACGTCGCGATATGACCTATACTGTGTCGATGTGACGTAAAACCCAAAAGAAACAAACAAACTTAACGAGAAAACAATGGGCGGAACCAAATAAAATGGAATTTTGAAAGGGGATCTGAGGTTATGAAACCTGCATATCACAGCTATGACGTCAATAGACAAGTTTAAAAAGCAGGCCACATATCCTATGGGTGATTAAACAGTATTCAAGTGAGGAACACTGGAACCATCCAACAAGAAAATAGCCAAATAGACAGAACTAAAATATCACAAGTACAACAATTATGTCGTGCCCAACGATATTTTAACCCCAAAACACGTCTTTTTAATGCTTACTTAAGCACTTTAGTCTGCTATTATATTACTACCATTACTCTGTTAAATAAAGATCAAAATGTAAACAAAATTGTTTTTGAATTGCTAAACCTAAGTTTCTGTATCTTTATTTCAACAGTAATTCTGTTTCTTATCTGAAGGAGGAGGAGGTCATGCGACGTCAGATTGAGGAAAGGGGGAGAAGTTGAGGTTTAAAGAACAAAGAAAACAGCAGAAAGAAAAAGAAGAGAAAGCTGAGAAGTAAAAGTCAAAATGACAGGAGGAAGAAAGGAAAAAGAAGGAGTAAGAACAAAAGGATGAGAGAATGAAGAAGTCTGCTGGGGTCGCGTAGCAAATAAACGCTTCACTTGTGCTGTGTGTGGGGAGAGGGTGTGTGTGAATGACAAAATAAATGGAGTTATTTGATATGGGTGCGATGAAGGTATGTGGGGGCGTTGCTAAAATGAGGAGTGCTTGGGCCAGAGTGAGAATGAGTATCTAAGGGAGAGTGAAAGTGATAAGAAATAGCGATTTGAAAAGTAGCGATACCAATTTATTAATCATAAACCAGTAAATTTATGAGTTAAGTTTATTCTTTACCAAATAATTTTACAAAAATGTAAGTGTTTATAAGTATGGTGTTTGAAGATTTACAAAACATTTACTGACATTGTACAGCCAAATTGTTAATAACGTGTGTAACCGCCACGTGCCCGGATGATATCATCAACCTTTCTCCCCACACCCGGCACTTTGCCTTAATTTTGACATGACCACAACTGAAATTTTAAATATTATCTTGCAATGATACGAACTACCTGTAGTCAATCTGCAACAACTGGAACAAGCTCTGCTCAAGGAATGGCACAATTTACCTTAAAATCGGAAATAAGGGTTAATTGCAGTTGTTTTCGGGGATGTTGAATTGGAATTCAGAATTGGATATAATTCAGTGATAATTCAGTAATAAACTGCAAATGTAATGTTGTTTCATCCATAATACACTATGTTTAGTCTATATAAGAATCGTACACCGGCTGCCGAAATAATCTTGCTCAAGGGTAAATGTTTACGGCGGTAACGAGACTCTGCTTAGTTTCCGCTAAACAGTTACCCATGAGCTAGGTATTTCTGTTATTAGTACCTGTTGGTTTCAGAAAGACTCAAAAGTGATTAATATAAGTTGCAAGAAGTTTGTCAGGAAAGTAAATGGAGTAAGAGTTTAAATGTATATCATAAATTAATAAGTATGTATTCAACATATTTGGTGCTACTGTATGAGACTGAACCTGCGTTATTTTTGCCACGTATTACATCTCAGCGTCCAATTATTCTAATACTTTGAGTGTTACGGGAAGAATCCGGCCCTAAAGGACATGTTTGACTCTATCACTTTTCTTTTGATTCTCGTGAACAAACTCAATAAAACCTAGTCTATGAATTTCAACTAATAATGTATATATTTTTATTCAGTATTCTCGGGGATCCCATTTTTCACTCAGAACAGCAATTGTTCATTGCTGTATGGTAAGCGTAAAATGTGCTGTACAAAATGTGATTCTTGTCTTTGGTCACATTTACAAGTATTCCAATACTTAATGTGGAGGAATTTTACTGCTTAAATCGTACTGCATAAGTCGTACTGCCTAAGTCGGTGCAAGACGCGTGAGAGATGTTGCACTTTCTTTTATCTGAGTTTATTGTTAAGGACAACTTAAATAAAACCTCAACTACGTATTTGTTAGTATTGAAATGCAATTTTTAAACAAACGTAAGGCAGATATTGTCAATAAATGATCGGTATTAAAAGGTAGGCATTTTATATTGTTAATGTTGTACATTTTATACTCATTTGTATGACTTATACAATTACTTGTATCATTCTTCTTCTGTACATTTTCTTCTATAATTGTTTATTGTACTACTGGTGTAAATACCTGTACCATATATTTTGATTTTACAGTGAAACAAATATGTATTACTTGTCAAAAATTGATGGTTTTGAACTAAATTGCCTTATTTTTTACCAGAATGTAGTCGGTCAATTAGGGAGAAGTATCATTTCCCAAGTGTAATTATGGAAAATATTATATAAAAAAAACTTGCGACAATTGTATCATGGAGGGATAAAGACTTAATCAACAAAAAGTAAGATAGATGTTTTTGTTGCACAGAGGAAATATTAATTAATTAATTTTGCTACAATTTTTTGCATCTTATTATTTTCAAAGGAATGTACATTTTTAATATTTTACAGGTCCTTTTGTCCTATATCAAGGGTAATTTTAGCTTATTTGGCTTGAACCGCCAACTAAATATATCATTGCTATCAGGTATAAATTATTAGCTTGTTGCATAAACAAGACGGCCAGAAAACGTGTTCCAATAGTTGGTATATTCGTGTAATATGTCCCCAGAATCACAACTCAGAATCTTTATTTTTACTTCATCGTTGAAACGAAACATTGTGACAGCATCGAAGTTAAAACATGAAGCCCCACTTGTGTCGTGTCTATTGACTCTTGACATTTTAAATGCAATGTTATTGGCCATGAAAGCAATATCAACATATTTGTGTTTTAGTACGCATAATTGCACGCTAAATGTATAGACACCAGCATATGGAACTGTGAAGACGCCATTATCTTTGTTATAAGCACCGCCTTCATTCATCAGAACCTCTCCGAAGACCAGGATAAGTCCTGTATGTAATGTAGTTTGTTTCGGATTTCGTGCAGAAAACAACACAAGTTCTGGTATTCTTACAAATTCTGCAATGAAAATGTTTTGAAAAAGTTATAAGAATTTTGTTTGAATTAATTGTTTGTTTGTTTGATTGGGTTTTACGCCACACCGACACAGTATAGGGCAATTGGCGACGTTGAAGACCTAAGGTGCCCTTCCGTGAATTATTTCAGGCACGAACGGCACCTGAGTAGAACCAACGACGTTCCGTAAGCTTGCTGGATACCTTCATCACATGAAAGAATCCAAAGTCCCTAGGGGCAAGTGGTTTGAAGTCAACGACCTTGACCACTCGGTCACGGACGCCCCTAATTTGAATTTAGATTGACAATAAAGTAGTACTGTAAATGTACAAATTTGACACAGAAAAGGAAGGCGGGGGTCAATGGGATAAAAAAAAATAACTGTTCATAAAAAGTACATGAACCTTAAATTTGAATATCACATGTTTTCTAAGCAAAGATATTCTATCTATAGTTGTATCCACTATAGATCTTAATGAACGGCTTAAACTAGGAAACGTCACTACAAAAAATCAATATTTGAATAAGTGAGTCTTATTGACATACAACATAAATCAAAATTAAAGTAATATTGCTACTTTTCTCATTTCGTAACTCGATCAATGGTATTTTGTCTACAAGTACGTATATGTAATATGGATATTACCAATGCCAATGATATGGGTTACTTGAAGTACATTATGCTCTCTCAAGTAATATTGAGTACTCAAAGTTTTGGAAGTCGTTTGGTGACAATATTTCACTCAACTGTTTTGTCAAAACAAAACAATTTTCATACCCTACCTTTGATTTTAAGCACCGGAATTAATTTAGTAATGCTCCGAGTATCTCATTTGAAATTTATATCAGATTAATTATTAATTGTTTTGTTTGTTTGTTTGATTGGGTGTCACAACGACACAGTAAAGGTCATATTGGGACGTTGGGCAGCTTTACTTATGGAACGCCGTGACTGTCTTATGTAATCAAAGTTTTTGTTATTTTGTGAAACTATGATATTATTTTGTCTTTTGAGCGTGTTAACATGTGCAATTTACATCATGTCTTGTCAAAGGAACATGCTGACTTGTACAAACAACATTTTAACTTGTCAAATGATTATGATGACATGTGCAGACAACATCCTAACTTGTCAAAGTATCGTGATGACTTGTGCAAACAACATGTTAACTTGTCAAAGTATAATGATGACTTGTGCAAATGACATGGTAACTTGTCAAAATGTAATGATGACTTGTGCAAACGACATGTTAACATGTCGAATTATTGTGATGACATGTGCAAACAGTATGTTAACTTGTCAAAGAATCGTGATGACTTGTGCAAACGCCATGTTAACTTGTCAAAGTATAATGATGACTTGTGCAAACGACATGTTAACTTGTCGAATTATCGTGATGACATGTGCAAACAGCATGTTAACTTGTCAAAGTATCATGGTGACTTGTGCAAACAGCATGTTAACATGTCAAATTACCATGATGACTTGTGAAGACAACATGTGAACTTGTCAAAGAATCGTGATGACTTGTGCAAATGACATGTTATCTTGTATCATGCTGACATGTCAAAACGTACTGTTAACTTGTCAAAGTATTATGATAACTTGTGCAAATACCATGCTAACATGTCAAAATTCCGTGATGACATGTGTAAACAGCATGTTAACTTGTCAAATTATCGTTATGACATGTGCATACAGCATGTTAACTTGTCCAAGTATCATGATGACTTGTGCAAACGACATGTTAACTTGTCCAAGTGTAATGATGACTTGTGCAAATGCCATGTTAACTTGTCAAAATTTCATGATGACATGTGCAAACAGTATGTTAACTTGTCAAAGTGTCATGATGACTTGTGCAAACGCCATGTTAACTTGTCAAAGTATAATGATGACTTGTGCAAACGACATGTTAACTTGTCGAATTATCGTGATGACATGTGCAAACAGCATGTTAACTTGTCAAAGTATCATGGTGACTTGTGCAAACAGCATGTTAACATGTCAAATTACCATGATGACTTGTGAAGACAACATGTGAACTTGTCAAAGAATCGTGATGACTTGTGCAAATGACATGTTATCTTGTATCATGCTGACATGTCAAAACGTACTGTTAACTTGTCAAAGTATTATGATAACTTGTGCAAATACCATGCTAACATGTCAAAATTTCATGATGACATGTGTAAACAGCATGTTAACTTGTCAAATTATCGTTATGACATGTGCATACAGCATGTTAACTTGTCCAAGTATCATGATGACTTGTGCAAACGACATGTTAACTTGTCCAAGTGTAATGATGACTTGTGCAAATGCCATGTTAACTTGTCAAAATTTCATGATGACATGTGCAAACAGTATGTTAACTTGTCAAACCATCGTGATAACATGTGCAAACAACATGCTATCTTGTCCAAGTATCATGGTGACTTGTGAAAGCGACATGTTAACTTGTCAAAATTTCATGATGACAAGTGCAAACAGCATGTTAACTTGTCAAGGTATCGTGATGACTTGTGCAAATGCCATGTTATCTTGTCAAATTATCATGATGACTTGTACAAACAACATGTGAACTTGTCAAAGAATCGTGATGTCTTGTGCAAAACACATGTTAACTTGTTTAGGTATTTTGAGCATGTCATCACGATAATTCGACAAGTTAACATGCTGTTTGCACATGTCATGATGACATTTTGACAAGTTAACATGTCGTTTGCACAAGTCATCATGTTATTTTGACAAGTTAACATGTCGTTTGCACAAGTCATCATGATATTTTGACAAGTTACCATGTTGCCTGCACATGTCATAATGATTATTTGACAAGTTAACATGCTGTTTGGACAAGTCAGCATTGTCTTTAGACAAGATATGATGTAAATTGCACATGTTAATATGCTTAAATGACAAAATAATACCATCATTTCAGAAGATAGCAAAAATATTTATAGCATAAGACAGTCACGGCGTTCCATATTTACTGGTGGAGAGAGACCTCATGTGCCCTTCCGTGCCTTATTTCACTCACGAATTGGCACCTGAGTAGAACCACCGAGGTTCCGTAAGCTAGCTGACAAGTGGTTTGAAGCCAACGACTTTAACTGCTTGGCCACGGACGCCAAATCAGATAATGAAGTATGGAAACTGTTATTACATCATAAAACAAACCTTTCAATTCGGAATTCCATTTATCTTTCTCGACTTTAAGTGTTTTTATCTCTTCCTGAACTTTAGATTTGGTCTCTTGGATGGCAGCTGCCAGATCTGTAGAACGTTTGTCAGATTTTGCTTTTAAATCATTCTGCCAAATATTTCGTTCTCCCTTTAAATCATCAAGAGTGGCCTGAGCTTGGTTCTGAGAGTTTTCAATTTCCTTCTTTATAGCCTCTACCGCAATTTCAAGTCTTATCATCTTTTCTAACAGTTTTTCTTCATAATGAAATTTTGAGCATTGCGGTTCCGAGACACTGCTGCTAACGAGAAACAATTAATACAACACAGAATAAACAATTGATCATATTGTTTGTTTTTTTAAACGAGAATACAAGAAATGTCTGCAGATAACCGAGCTGATCCGTGACAGCAAAAAATTAAGTACTGATTCTAAATCAAAAGTTAATGATAAAATTTTATCTTTTTCAAAAACTTTTTTTTAGATGAAAGTGTCTTTTGGACATTCACGATAAAATACTAAAGTTGAAAAGAGACTAGATGCTCTAATACCACTAAGTTTAAAAGTAATTCTTTTATTACATTTAGAGCTTATATCTAAAATATCAATCTGGTGGTGTTTATCAACGATTTTTTCAGCTGTTTGGAGTTTAATTCGTAGGAATTGACCATAATGGTCGAAAGAGTGAGCATATACTTGTATATAAAATAACAGTTGTCGGCATTTATTTGTTAGAACTAGTGACATCGACGTATATCAGGAAATATTTTATTTTTAAAATAAGAGTCATCAGTCAATAATCTTGCAGTGAAGGAAGTAATTGTTCGCCTTGTTTCAAGCCCATTTATTTTACATTATTTTCATCATATAGTTTAATACCTCAAACATACCTAAACTAATTTGTAACGTTTAAAATGAGAAACTAACAAATACAAATACATATATGGAACAAAAGCTATTTCGGCATTACAAAGTATTCCCCTGGACAAAATCTACAACATGTACAATTTTGATTCCAAATATTTATGCTAACGTTATAAAGCTATAAAAACTGAATATTACAATTTTTCTTTACTTTTACATTTCCTCGACGATTCAAATAAAGAATTTAAATACAACGAAACTCGTACCTTGTAATAATATGTCCCGCCAAGCTAGTAAAGCACACGGCAAGGAACATTACACTCACCATATTGCAAAGTTTCACTAATGTTAAATGAAGTAATGAAGATATACTTGCTGTTATATAGTACACGATTTTACACCCATTTGAAAGCAACCAATCGCAAAACAATGCGCTTTTTGCAAACATTTTTCACTCTTTTGACTGAGCATCGCATACAGATTATCTTTTACTCATTCCTTTTTTTTTTTTTTTTGCAAATGCATATTACATGTAGTTAACTTCAAACATAATTGTTTAACAAATAAAAGCACACTGAACAAATAAAACGTTTTGGCCAATTGCAACTTGAGTGTAACACATTTCCACAGATAATATTTTTTTTATATTTTGATAGACTTAATAAGATGATTTATGATGTTACTGGTATGCAGTTTTAAATAGACTATATTGAATAAATAAAACAAATATATTTCAAGTGAAAAGTTTACTTTGCATATTGTTCTTATAGTATATTTACTTTTCAGTATTAGCTTAAGGAACGTCTGTGGTTCTACTCAGGTGCCCATATTTCCTGAAAAAAGCACCTAAGGGCACCTGAGATATTCCTCCACCAGTCAAAGCAGGTGGCCGAGTGGTTAAGGTCGTTGACTTCAAACCACTTGCCCTTCACCGCTGTGGGTTCGAATCCCGTCAGGGACTTTGTATTCTTTCATGTGAGGAAGATATACAGCTAGCTTACGGAACGTCGGTGGTTCTACTCAGGTGCCCGTTCGTGCCTGAAATAATTCACGGAAGGGCACCTTAGGTCTTCCTCCACCAGTAAAGCTGAAACGTCACGATATGACCTAAACTGTGTCCATGTGACGTAAATTCCAAAACAAACAATAACACGTGTCGGCACTTTTTCGTACAAATTAATATTTTGAGTATAACGTTTTTAAATCTATGTAGCATAGTCAATAGTGTCTTTTTTCCCTATTATGTCGGAAATAAATTCAGCTTATTATCATGGCAGCATTATCATTATCACGGTATTATCAATGTTTTGTTAACATTTTTAAATAACGCTCGAAATGTAATCTCAAAAGCGGAAGATTTAATTCCATAACAACTGTACGCCGTTTAAAGAGATGATAAGTACAGTATGACAGCTACAGCGCTTTAAAATGTTAATAATGTATAGATCTAATATATGAGCCGCGTCACGACAAAACCAACATAGTGGGTTTGCGACCAGCATGGATCCAGACCAGCCTGCGCATCCGCGCAGTCTGATCAGGATCCATGCTGTTCGCTGTCAGTTTCTCCACTTGTAATAGAGTTGATAAGCGAACAGCATGGATCCTGATCAGACTGCGTGGATCCATGCTGGTCGCAAACCCATTATGTTGGTTTTGTCATGACGCGGCTCATATAAACAAACTACTGTCAATAAGTAACTTTTGAAAATTATAACTGGAACCAAAAATAAAAGCTTTAGAAAAATAAACATTAGATGTCCCAATATACCCCACATCGCTCTTAAGCATTTAGAACTGGCTTATAGATTCTAATGGGCCATAAAAAGACATAAGAAGAGAACATTGTATGACTAGTAACGACCTAATTTTAAAAATGATATGAAACAGTTTCTTTACAAATTCGTCGAGTTGCCATACAATCCTATCTGCACACAGTACATTTTGTCTTTTATCCTGCTACTGTGTATATCATCAGCTGGATAAAGCCTTGCCGGATAAACTTATCTATCTTCAGTCATTACGTCACCCGATGACGTCACATGTTTAGCAGCAAAACAAAACTGCATATAAACACAGGAACTTGAAATTCTATCAAATATCCAAATATACCCCCTATATACTATAAATAAACACAAGGAATGAAACGCCTTTTCCCCACCCCAACATAATTTATGCCGAACAAATCAACAAAACAACGGATCAAAATATTCCATCTGGCCATTTCAATAAACAATACATAAATGCATCAAATACCACTGATAACTTTTTTAATAACATAGCTATGTAGGAATAATTCAACATTTTCTAATTATTTCCCACGATCTGAGTTTGTCGCCGACTCCATTTCGTGACGTCACTGGATGTTGATTCGAGGAGAATAATATTTAGTAAAATTATTTTTAACAAGTTCCAAAAATAACAAATTGAATACAGCTCAAAGCGGTGCTAGGGAGCGTAAGGGATGTTGTCTTTCATTATCATATTATTATAAGGAGACAACGTTAAAAGGAAGTGCAACATGCTTCTTTGGTGTAGTATGGAATTTGATATCTCTATTAAACCCGCACCTATGAATCTGCTATGACCAGGTTAGCCACGTTACGTTATTATTCGATCAAAAATAAGACAATACCAAATGCGTATGAACTCTGATAAAATAATTACTCACACAGTTATCATTAATTTTAAGCAGGAAACCAGGTGAAAAAACTTCCGGTTTTCAGTGCAAACAGTTTGATAACATTTTTTATTATTTAACTTTAATTTCCTTATTTACTATTTCCTCAATATAACTTACAACCTACTAGGCCATGTGCAAAAAAAAAACCACCCCCCCCCCCAAAAAAAAAAAAAACAACATATTTTTCTTAAAAGAAAATTGTTAAAAATTGTTTCAGGTCGTTGATTATTTCTACAATACTGACAGGGTAATATAAACAGAGCTGTAACAGGAGACAGCGAAGCTCGACTAATTAAATACTCGAAGCAGTAAGGAAGACAAAACTATGAAAGAAAATCGATAATGATATAAATATATTTTCGTATCAGTATCAAGGAAGCACTCAAATGTACTATATTTTTGCACGACATAATATGCATATGATTTTGTCAATAAATGTAAAACACACAATTCTATGCTTAAATGGAAAAGACAACAATTTGAAATCTGAAGTCAATCCCTTCCAAAACAAAACAAAATGATAAGAGCAAAATATATTTCTGTATCAGTATCAAGAAAGCACTCAAATGTTCTTTATTTTTGCACGACATAATGTGCATATGATCTTGTCACACACATTTCTATGTTTAAAAGGAAAAGACAGCAATTTGAAATCTGAAGTCACTCCCTGCCAAAACAAAAATGATAAGAGCAAAATATATTTCTGTATCAGTATCAATAAATCACTCAAATGTACTATATTTTTGCACGACATAATATGGAGCTTGCATTTTATTATTCTTATCCATGTGACAAGAAGTTATAGTAAAAAAACATTTGTTAACATAAATTCCAAGTTCAAGGGGGGAGGGATACTTCTAGAAAGAGACATGCTAGAGTTATAAGCCTTGTCACACAATATGTGTGTAATGATAAGACATATATATTTGAAGTTTGAAGTAGATACCTTAAAAAGTAAAGAAGTTATAAAAATTCGAAGTTCAAAGGGAGAAAAATCTGAAAATATTGCGTCAGAGATATGAACCGTGTCACATAAGATGTGGTTGATGATAAGGAATCTGTAAATCGCAATTTTCGGCCCTTTTTTCCGTCAGTCTTCAGATAAGGACCTCGAACACAAGAGTGTGAATACACAGAACGGATACGGTATTTAGGCCTAACCTACGCTAAGAAACTAAACATGCAAACAAATGGTAATTTAATGCTGGGATTTGTTGAGATGGGTTTTTTTTCAATATATCAAGTAAAAGTCCACCTAAAGTAAGAAAACTCATACATATGAAAAAGTAAACAATACATTATTGATATACTTATTATTAAGGTTGTAGGAACCGAAAGTACAAAATACCAACCTTTGGACATAAAAGAGATTTGTTTAAAATTTTACATCAAAGGGCATATCTAAATTAAAAATGTTTGTCAGGCATATTTTCAATCATAATGCACCTTAATAATCTTTATTTTCTTTTGGGTGTCAAATATATACATTTGTTTTACATTATCAAAGATCATACACTTTATTTCTGTTTACATTTGAAACCACGTGGTAGAACTACTTTCAATCCGTATTAACTCCGAGATTATTTATGATAACAGCCGCGGCTGTTTCGATTGAAGTTTGAGGATTTAAGATACCTTTTAAACTAAAGAAGTTATAACAAAAAATAACATTTTTCAAGTAAAAATATCTAAGTTCATGGGGAGATAATATTTGCAATATTGGTGCTAAAGTTATGAAACTTGTCACATAAGATGTGGTTGATGATAAGAAACATATATTTGAAGTTTGAAGTTGATACCTTAAGAAATGAAAAAGTTATCATGAAAAATATTTTACTGCACCGAAACTTAAATCTGAAATCTGGACACGGACACCAGAGCGAAAAGGACAGCTCTCCATATACCTAAAATGTTTTATAACGATAGTATCCAATGACTTATAAATGAAAATGACAATTACAGTACTTTAAATACCATTTGAGCATTGATTATACAACTCAATCATTGTTTTTCAGTTACGCTTGAACAAAAATATTGATAAAACGTACACTAAGTTCATAAATGCTTTGATGTGTTATGCATATATAATGTGTTCCTCATATAATTAACATATATCCATTAGGCATATAAGCATATATTTACATTGTATTAAATATTAAAATGATTTTTCTCTATACTTTAACGAGTATATGCTGTTGCTTTTTTCTTTGTTGTTGTTGATGTTGGGTTTTAAGTGCCACCAGCACAATATAGGTCATATGGTTACTTTCAAGCTTTACTGGTGGAGGAATTCCGTTTGTTATTACAGGCACGAATAGACACCTAAGTGGCCGGATAGATTCCTCACATCAAAGAATCCTAAGTCACTGTCGAGTTTCGAACTCAAAGCGGCTAGGGGCAAGTAGTTTGAAATTAACAACGTTAACCACTCAACCATGGACGACCTTTATAGTGACCTGTAGTAAAAGATAGTAGGTAAAATGCTTCTTGTTATTCAAAGAACATTTCCCTGAATGAAGGCTATTGGAACATCATTGTGAGATTGAAAATACATGAATGCGTTAAATAAGTTTTATAAAATCAAATTAAACGGACGTTTCTTATTCATAAAAAGAGGCACATTGTCATGGTAGATATCCTGCTTGAAATGCCGACATGGCCTCTCGTGACAATTTTTCCAAATTGTTTTTATTCACATATCTATTTATTATCGCATCAATAAGCTAACAATAAATTTCAAAACGTTGGTGAAGCTAGACCTTAAACATTTTTGTCTTTTCCGATATTTGGTAGGACGCGGCAATTGTTATGACAATATAAATTAATGCATTTGACTTGAATACCTTTTTTTATACATGATATATCGTGTCATGTAAAACAGGCGGAAGGAAATGGGACAGACGAGATGAATCTATGTCACAGGCCACGTTCCCGAGCAAAGACTATGAAATCAAAATTAAAAATCATCTCCTGATTATATTAAAACAAATCTACCGATTTCATACTGCTCCGTCATAGCGAGACACTGAGAATAATAATATATATGTTTGTCAAGTTGAAAAATAAGGGAAAAAACACAGGAAATAATTAAACATTATAAACTGTAATGAGTCTATGTTAAAGTATATGCTATCTCCTTTTTTTATTAAATTTATTCATATTTTTTATTTGGCACTCACAGTTAATTTATTCACAGCTTTTCTTCTCGAGGGATGATCTTAGATCCACTATATGAAGGCATAGCATTAACATTTGATAAATGCTTGCTAAGTAAAAAAAGTTGCTTTCAGTTTGTTAGCTTTCATATTTTTATTTATTTCATGTAATGAAACTTTAAATGGCCGCCTCAAACGTAACACAATTGCTGTATTATATACATTTTATTGTTGCATTTTCCTCACCACACAAAACTAATGTTAACTTCACACATCAAACAAAAACAAAAAACCAAAACGAAAAAAAAAAGAAAAAGAAATATTGGAATGATTTTCCTCACGAATTGGAGGAGCTATCATTCCACAACCCACAAATAGCTGTGGATATTCTTTCCAAATGGTATGGACATTGTCGCGACTGTGGCAAATAAGCTTCTCGTCTATGTTATCCAGCTAGGAATTTCTCTCATGCACTCATGTTTTGGTAATCTTGAAAAATCTAATACTTTAAAATATTTAACTGAATTTAAAAAAAAGTGTGCATTCAATTTTTGACGTTAACTTAGTCAATTTGAAGTCTTACAAAAGAGTTTCTACATCGGTATCGTTACAGATCACATATCAAACGCAGGGGCGTCACAATATCTTACCTGTGCTATGTAGAGGATATTGAATGAGTGTAGATCAAAACTGAATTTATTGAATAACTTAAATAAAAATATAATATGTAAGCCTCTGGTGCGCAAAACAATTACTTTATGCAACATGTTCAATAAATTAAGTAACGAGCAATCACGAACATATTAAGAAAACATAATTATACCAATTCGAAGGAATATAATCACGAAGTCAGTTAGGCCTGAGCAATTGAACGATATACTGGGCATTACTATACAAAAAACAAGAAAAACTATATCCATTCTAACATGCGAACGAAAAAAAAAAGAGAATTAATATAACTGCTCAGCACTATACATTATATGACGATATATATACTGGTAAGCATTCCTTCTATATGCCGTGCATATATCCACAACATATATCCTGTAATAACGTACTTGATAAAATGTTTTAAATGTCATAACAAGAACATACAATACCGGTGTTTACGGTGAACTAGGAGAGTGACAATTATATATCTTTATTGCACGTTTGTTAAAGTAATTAAAGTTTTGGTGTAAAACAATCAAGATTAATAATAACTTTCAAAAATTAAAAGGATTATTATATAGGTTGTTTTATAATTAGTGATAAAATTGATTGTTAATTATTTTTTAAAATATTTAAACAAAGACTTATTGATAACTATTGGCAAACAAGGGCAACTTTGTCGCAAAATACGCCCATCACAAAAGCGTTTGTGAAAGATGTGGGCATTATAGATATGCATAAAGGAGATATGCTCTGGGCAATAACCGAACAACATCTGAATATTTTTTCATCTGTAGTGACCTTGACCTTGCAAATATTAATGTAACTTACATGTGTCACACTTGTAGTCATGAAAGTTGTCATTTGTGTTACAGTCCATCAATAAATGATGACTAAATGGTCCCCGTACACAAATTTTGACCTCTCTATGTGACCTTGACTTTGGTAGCAGGAACCGCGATTATGTGTGCAATATTTAGCTTCACAATGGTAGTCATGATAATGACCATTTGTGTTTCAATCCTTCAATAAATGATGACTTAATGGTCCGAATACACATTGTCATATTTTTGTCTGAATTTTGGCCCCTATGTTTGACCTTGACCTTGGCCACTGGCACTTGAATTTTAGACGCGACACTCCATTTCACAATGGTGAACATTTATGCCAAGTTATATTTAAATCCCTCTTTGCATGCAGAAGTTTTGCTCCGGGCAAGCGTTTTTCAATGACCTCTAAGTGTGTGACATTGACCTTTGATCTAGAGACCTGGTTTATGCGCATCACACTGCTTCTCATTGTAGTAAACATTTCTATAAAGTTTCAATAGAATCCCTCCATATATGTAGTAGATATGATCTGGACAAAATCTCTATATTTTTTTCAACTTTAAAGGCCTTGAACTTGCATATATTAACCTAAATTACATGTTTCACACCCGTTGTCATGATTATTGACCATTGGGTTTCAATCTCTCAATAATTGATGACTAAATGGTCCGAATACACATTTTAATATTTTTATCTGAACTTTGACCCCTATGTGTGACCTTTATTTTGGCCGCAGTAACCTAAATTTTGTATTGGACACTCCGCCTTACAGTAGTGAACATTTGTGTTAAGCTATATTGAAATCCCTTGATGTATGTAGAAGTTTTGCTCTGGACAAGCGTTTGCTTTAACCCTTTACCTCATATATACGCGAAACAACGCACTCTCGATCCCAGCCTCCTTTAGGCCTCAAATAGCGAAAAATGTCCTGTTTGGGCCCCAAACACATGTTTTCGTTTGAGAAATGTTGATAAAAAAGTGACCACTTTTTCGGCACGCCCCCCAACCAAAAGATACATCAGGGGGTTGCCATTTTGAGATGTCCCCTCGTTGCCATGGTAACAGGAAATTTAAGCCTGAGCATGTTGTTACAAAGGCAATGGTCAAGTTAACATTTGTGCCAAGTTTGATTAGTGTTGAAGCAGTTTTTATAGTTTTATAGCAATTTGATCTTGTGACGGGAGACTTTTCAATGAAAACAGCCATTTTTCACAAAATGCTCATGAAGTAATGGGGTTAATGACTTGTGTGACCTTGACCTTTGTCATAGAAACTTGCTTTATGCACATAACACTGCTTCTTATAGTGGTACACAATTCTGTGAAGTGTGTTACATTGACCTTTGATGTAGAGACCTGGTTTATGCGCATCACACTGCTTCTCATTGTAGTAAACATTTCTATAAAGTTTCAATAGAATCCATCCATATATGTAGTAGATATGATCTGGACAAAATCTCTATATTTTTCAACTTTAAAGGCCTTGAACTTGCATATATTAACCTAAATTACATGTTTCACACCCGTTGTCATGATTATTGGCCATTGGGTTTCAATCTCTCAATAACTGATGACTAAATGGTCCGAATACACATTTTAATATTTTAATCTGAACTTTGACCCCTATGTGTGACCTTTATTTTGGCCGAAGTAACCTAAATTTTGTATTGGACACTCCGCCTTACAGTAGTGAACATTTGTTTTAAGCTATATTGAAATCCCTTTATGTATGTAGAAGTTTTGCTCCGGACAAGCGTTTTTTTTAACCCTTTACCTAATATATACGTGAAACAACGCACTCTCGACCCCACCCTCCTTTAGGCCTCAACTAGTGAAAAATGTCCTGTTTGGGCCCCAAACACATGTTTTCGTTTGAGAAATGTTGATAAAAAAGTGACCACTTTTTCGGCGCGGCCCCCCAATCAAAAGATACATCAGGGGGTTGCCATTTTGAGACGTCCCCTCGTTGCCATGGTAACAGGAAATTTAAGCCTGAGCATTTTGTTACAATGGCAATGGTCAAGTCAACATTTGTGCCAAGTTTGATTAGTATTGAAGCAGTTTTTATAGTTTTATAGCAATTTGAACTTGTAACGGGAGACTTTTCAATGAAAACAGCCATTTTTCACAAAATGCTCATGAAGTAATGGGGTTAATGACTTGTGTGACCTTAACCTTTGTCATAGAAACTTGCTTTATGCACATAACACTGCTTCTTATAGTGGTACACATTTCTGTGAAGTTTCATTAGAACCCCTCCATTTTGTAGGAGATATGCTCTGGAAAACATCTCTATATTTGATCAACTTTAGTGATCTTGACCTTGCATATTATATTAATCTAAATTACATGTTTCACACCCGTAGTAATGATAAATGACCATTTGTGTTTCAATCTCTCAATAAATGATGACTAAGTGGTCCGAATAATAATTTTCATTTTTTTTTTAAATCTGAACTTTGACCCCTGTGTGTGACAATGACCTTGGTCGCAGGGACCTAAATTTTGCATGGGACACTCCGCCTTAAAATAGTGACCATTTGTGCCAAGTTATATTGAAAGCCTTCTACGTAACTGTGTAGTAGTTTTGTTCCTGACAAGCGTTTTTCAATGACCTCTACATGTGACCTTGACCTTTGATCTGGAGACCTGGTTCATGTGCGCGACAAAGCTTCTTATAATGGTGAACATTTTAATGAAGTTTCATTAAAATTCCACAATGCGTGTAAGAAATATGCTCTGGAAAACAATTGGACGACGCCCGACCGCCGGCTTATAAAAAGTATTGGAAAAGTAATGTTTAGATCTCTATAGATTTACCTTGACTTTTTACCACGTAGGTTAAGAATGTTTATTTTCAGAATTTGACTATTTGCCCATTCTCTTAGGAGACAAACATGTAGATATACACCGGTATTAGACATATAGATAACCCGAAATGAGAGATATTGATAATGTTGTAATATTTTCGATATCGAAGATAATTATCATTATATTCTGGGTTGTCCTTGTTACAATAATATTCGTAAGATATATTTAAAAATACTTTTATGATAGACCACGAATGTTCAAATTTACTCAGGTATTGCAAAGTTTAAACAATTTTTTATTGATGAATTAAGCAAGATTCACAAAGGAAAGTTTGGCAATCAGAAATGCTCACTTACATATTTGATTTTTATTTGTTTGTTGGGTCGTCAGACCAAACAAATAATGGTAGCGAAATTTCAGACTCTGATACTGTTAATTGCAAATGTTGAAAGTAGTCGGCTTTTTTGAAGCGTTTACTTCCCTTTATATGTACACTAAATTCAGGGGAGATCACTGCGTAAAATGGTCAAATGACAGGCGTATTAATTTTTATTAATTATTAATGGTCGAAGATTTCTAATATTGTTTTATTCTTTATAGATATACATGCTTTTAATAAGCTCCATGATTATTTACATCTGTGTTAAACAACAGTTAGCGTCGAAATAATAAGGGTTACAAATCCTAATTTAGAATAATATGGTTTTCTTCAGGCCATTAATAATCACTGTGGCCGAGAGTTTTGCGCGCTTGCTTAGGAAGCGAGAGGTCTGGAGTTCAAATCCCAGTTAAGGCAACTTTTTTTTTCAAATTGTTTAAGTCAAATAAACATTGAATATCAGTGTTGCAATAAGTCTTATAGCCAATTTATAACAATTAAAACGCTGGAAAGCATTGGTGGCACTATACAAAAACAAATTGGTTTTTAATCTCACAATCTTCACCTTTCTGACATTCTGAGACCCAAACAAATTCAGCGCCCTCTGTGCTTTGATTTAACATTGTCTTGGAAAATATAACCGTAATTCCCCACTCTTCATTTATCATAACACCGTATTTGTTTGTGTATTCATGCATTAGTCTTTAATGATAAAGATATTTTTTCTTATCTGATTCATTATCATATGACATTCTGTGTATTAATGCATAACTTTTTAAATGATACTGTTAAAGAATTCCAGTTTTTTATTCTAGAAAAAAACCTGTTAAGTTAGTATATAGTTTTGCTTCTGGTTTACATCTATCTTTCGCCCTTCACCGTAGGGAACGTGTTACAGTATCGCGTTTTTCGGTTACAGTATAGAATTTTAAAGATGGAGGGTTATTTATGGGAAGAGAGGTAGGTGATTTTTATTCAGGTCCATACTACTAGTAGTGTAGTTTCTAAAAGATGTTTTTGTGCTTTGCTTGTAAGGAACAGAATCCGGTATCTAGTCATATATTTCTTCAGACCCTGCACCGCAGATTTATCTCTATAATGTCTTATAAATGTGCAGATTTGACGGTTTAAAAATTTGAATCGAGAGACCAACGCATTTTTCTCCCATTCCGACATTATTTAAGCATGCCTAGATAAAGTAAATCTACAAAACGTTAGTTCTTTATGTTTAGAAACGTTTATAAAAGTAAATGACCAGTTGAACTTATTTTCCTGTTGGTAAAATGCGTTTGAAAAAATAAACAATGTTACAGTATAGAGCGAGGTTAATTTTGAAGGGTAACAGCATAGACCTAGCGACTTTGATCCAATTTTGTTACAGTTTATACCCAAATTTCTGTTACAGTTTAGATACTTGCCAAATTTCAAACAAAGTTCGTGTATCCATTATTTTTATGAAATAACTCATACCTTTCTACATACATTCTTGAAAGGTTGTACATGTATTACCTATTTTCTTCAGCAGAAAAGTTATAGTTTGCTATTTTTCTTACTTTAAGTTTCAGATTGAGACTTTTTGCAGAATAAGTAATGTCCTAAGTAAGGACTGTTTTCACAACAACAACAGTAACTTTTATCGAATTGTAATGAGAGAAGAAAGAGTATTGCTTGTTTTCATTACACATTATAATAATGCCTATTAGTAATAAAATAGAGAAAAAAGAATCCTTAACAGAAGTCCAACACGGAAAACATGAAAATGTTGCAGGCTCAGTTTGACTAAACCTGTTCATGGACGAAAGTGGTAACTGCAAGCTACCGTTCACGCCTCCTAGCACCGGCTTCAGCAGAATTCACATTAAACATGAACTGGTACACTTCAGATTTTTTAACATCTGTGGATGTGTTCATATGGCGGTTATCATGGAACCTTCAATGTGACACGTTATTACCATTCTATGAAAAGCGGCATATTACCCCCCAGGTTAAAACTTGTGTGTGCCCTAAACAAGAATACAATGAGTGAAACTAAACAAAATTAAATTTTGAGAGGAGATCGGAGGTTATGAAGCCTGCATACCATAGATAAGCTGTCAAAAGACATAATTAACAAGCAGGCAATACCCTAGGAATGATTAAACAGTATTTAAGTGAGCAATACTAGTTGCAACCTTAAATTCTATTTTAAGTTGGAATTTCCATCTACCATAATGTATTTTGTAAGTATTTAAAAGGATTTATGAACATTTTCAATTTTGTTGTGTTGGAATTTCTTTAGGGATTCTGTTTAATTCTATTTTGTTACGTTTGGCTTTCTTGGATTTTAAGTTTCAACGACACTGAGGTCATGTGAAAACATTTCTGCTTTAGTGTAAAGAAAGACCCCAGATCCCTTTGTGAAACATTTCAGACACGAGCGCCTGACTAGAAAAACCGACCTTCCGTAAATTAGCTTGATAGATTCCTCACATAAGAGGAATCCAAAGTCATGATTGGATTTCAACTACAGCAGTAAATGAAAGATGATTTGAAGTCGACGGCCTTATCCCGACTCTGCCACTATTATGTACATACATCAGGCTCACTAGAGAAGATGTTGTAATTGTCTGACCTTAATTTATACTCTAGATCCTATAACTTTCAATATTATTTTCTTTTTCAGAAACATGAAAACTGCTATACAGGATGTCTGAAATAAAAAAAAAAACGACTTTTAATTTAATAATGACAAAATAATCGTAACTTCAACAAAGAAGCATTCGAAATGACGCCATGATCATGATTTCATTTGAATGCTTTTGGTTCGAGATGAGAAGGGTCTTTAAACATTGCCTTTTTTCAAAATCTATGTTTTGGGTTTTCGTATCCCCGATTGCAACCGAAACCATTTGAACAACTTAATTGGTAAAAAGTCATGTAAATTTCATCACATTTAGTCAAGTAGTTACTGAAAGGATGAGATTGCACACACATGTGTACGACAGACGGACGAATAGCCATCGGGCCAATAGCTCACAGAGATTTAAAAGTCTATGTAACATTCATACATTTTACCTAGTATAATTATATAGAAAATATCGAAGTCTAAACTGTAACCGAAATCTGGGTATAAACTGTAACAAAATCGGATACAAATCGCTAGGTCTATGCTGTAACCCTGCACAAATTACCTCGCTCTATACTGTAACATTGTTTATTTTTTCAAACGCATTTTACCAACAGGAAAATAGGTTCAACTGGTCATTTACTTTTATAAACGTTTCCTAACATAAAGGACTAACGTTTTGCTGATTTACTTTTTCTAGGCATGCATAAATAATGTCGAAATTGCAGAAAAATGCGTTGGTCTCTCGATTCAAATTTTCAAACTGTCAAATCTGCATATTTTTGAGACAATATAGCGATAAATCTGCGGAGCAGGGTCTGAAGAAATATATGACTAGATACCGGATTCTGTTCCTTACAAGCAAAGCACAAAAACATCTATTAGAAACTAAACTACTTGTAGTATGGACCGAAATAAAAATCACCTACCTCTCTTCCCAACAAATAATCCTCCATCTTTAAAATTCTATACTGTAACCGAAAAACGCGATACTGTAACACGTTCCCTACGGTGCCCTTGTCGGGAGGTAATTTTATTTTCAGTTGGATGGTTAGGTTCACTGAGTAAAATATGATATATAATATCCCGTGAGGTTGTTAGTAGGATTTCTATCTAATCAAATCATTCTTAAAGTGAATATAAATTACGACAGTTTATCATGATAATTATATAAATTTGTTGTATGTTAGAATTTATAAAGCGGGTACTGGCATTTCACTCCAAATGATTTTAATTATTTTTAACAATAGTTTGCTAGTTAAATTACCTTTTTCACACCAATTTTGTTCTCACTTTTCATTTATTGATAACATTTAGCTATTGATCATTAAGTATATAAGAATAATCAAATTTTTATAATAAGCGAGTACATTTCACGCTATTTGTTAGACGAGCCCTAAATGACGTCAATATGGGCGCCGCCATTTTAAAGTGACGTCAGGTTACAACATAAGTCGACGGGAAAATATTACTGACTTTTTGAAAGAAAACAACATGCCTAGAGATATTGACGCCAAGTTTATCGTGACATTACTTTAAATAATTTCACTATCATATTTAATCAAAACTGAATATTCAAATTTGCTGAGACAGACTATAGTACTGTTACATAAATTTTGTGAAAATATCTTAAACATATCTTAGCATTCTCTTTGTAAACACATGTGTTTTCTATTACCTGATTAAGTATCATGTTGTATTTTGTGTTATCATGACCATGTGACGTGTACCTTTCATGGCGATGTACTATGTTGAAGCCTAAAATAAAATGGCTGTCTATACTAAGTCGTTTTATGACAAATCAGATTTTCCTGAAGCCTTGAAAATCTTGGAACAAAGTAGACCGTTAAAGCCGCACGCCTCAAGATTCATGCTTATTTTCATGAAAATTTTGAAAATGTATTTGAATGTGTAATATTGTGAAGTAACCAAAAGGAATCAATTTACATCAATGGCAGTTAAAAACCACGTAAATTACCATAAAATAGTCAAACAATGCATAAATAGCCTTTACTGCGTTAGTAACGCAGCAGAAATATAGTTGTAAATACTGAAAAACCAGTCATTAATCGCACATAATATGTAAAATATTACTTGAATCTTGAAACATTTTACTTTTCCTCACATCTTAGTATATTTTTCTCAAATTTGATTTTATTGAAATATTTTGACTCATCTGGAGGCATGTAGCTTTTAAATGAAAACATTAAACAAAACGTTGCTGGTATAAATATGATCAATACTTTTTGCACATGAGAATGTATGAAATCTTGTCAGAATGTAACGTTAATGCAAATGATTATTTGATACCATGTTTACAAAATAAAATATTCCTTTAATATATATATTTAGAAGGGTAAATTATAGATATAATCAGATTTTGTCATCACTATTAACTGTGTATGGAACATTAAAAGCGTTGTTTAACATTCCAGTATATCAAACTGAACATTCCAATTTAATGAAGTGGCAATTTTTGTATTTTCTGATCGCAGATGCTGACATTCAATCTCTGACAAAAAATTTTCACGACAAACCTAACAACAAGTAGTTCTCAAAACAGCTTAAAACTAGCGATGTAAAAGAAAGAAATATTTTTTATTTTGTTACAAGTATCCAACAAATTACAACGCATTCAAAGTTTAAAAGAATATAGAACTGGCAATAAATGCACAATCACAAATTACGCGGATGAATATCATTTTAATCAATGAAAATGCTATTTTAGCGATGTCGATTACCAAATACTCCAGAGGTAGTACACAAATAAATCTGACTGTCGAGTAGTGGAATATATATATGCCGGACTGTTTTGATGTTTTGAAGATTTTCGCTAAATTATTTTCATCAGTGTTTAAACTACAGGTTTATCGTGAACAAAATACCAGGATTACAAACACGAAATGGAAATTCTCAATTTAGAATTACAATGTATCTGTTTTTATTCAGCTTACCTACGTATTACATCACCATGGTACATGGGTAGCGCGCTCGTTTAAGGTGTGAAATGGGGTCTGGGGTTCAAATATCAGTCGAGGCAACTTTTTTCGGGGAAGTGTCTTTTTTAAGGAAGTAGTCACGATATGCAAGGTTTAAGTGTGACTGTCATAAAAAATGAACATAAATGATTTTTGATGCAAGTCTAGCCATGCAAAATTCTATATGTATCAAACTTAAACTGTTATAGTAAACAATCTAAACGCAGTCGCTGCGTAAGATGAATTATAGTATACAAAAATAAACTTATACAGGAAAATAGATACAGTTAGTCAGTATGATTTAGATTGCAAAAAATCAGAAAATATCACAGAGCTTGCAGCCCTTTGATTAACTCGTGTAAGTAAGACGACCAGAAAACATGTTCCAGTAAGAATTAACGTATTCGGATAATATTTGCCCAGAGCTGCTGCTCGTAACCTTTATTGTTACTTGATCGTTTTTACCAACAATTGTGACAGCATCATAGTTATAACATGAAAAATAATTTGTCGTGTGTTTTTGTATAATCAGTTGTTTAAATGGCTTATCATTGGCCATAAACGCAAAACCGACCTTGATAAACACAAAACTGCACGCTAAATGTATAAACGCCAGTGTAAGGAACTGTAAAAACACCATTTTCTTTGTTGTAAGCACCTCCTTCGTTCAATAGGACCTCTGTGAAGACCATGGTAAGTCCCGATTTTAATGAAGTGTCTTTGGGATTCCGAGCAGAAAATAATACAAGCTCTGGTCTTCTTACAAAATCTGCAAGAAAATAATTTAACTATGTACGTGCATTTTCTTCATGTTTTCGAGAAAATCGCATTTAAAGATTGGAAGTTCTGTATCAAATCAGATTTTACAACCTAGCAGAGCAACTTCACATATATTTAGATAATATTTAAATGTACATGCTCAAAAAGTTGGAAAGCTTATATTACTAATTAGTGATAATTAACCAATTAATTGATATGGTTCCTTTTGCACTAAGAAATATTTAAACCGACAAATGCAAGAAGGTACCATACGATCGCTTGGTCCCTTTTGCATTGTATGTTTTTTAACATTTGTTGTAAAATATATCACAAAAAGGTACCATATGGCAGTTGGCACCTTTTTCTCCAAACAATATTAACAAAAAGCATCAATTTAAATAAATCATTATCTAGTTTATTCGCAGATGTACGCTTTCCTGTCAAGTTTCTCCTTCCATTTACATCACGTTTCTTGTTGGCAAGAGTATAGTCAATTGCTTTTCTTTTTACCTCCAATGTTTTTGTGAAACAGTCATATATACACTATCATTATCTACACACTGTTATCATTCCTCACAATACTCTGGCATACATTGCTATATTTGATGTCCTTATCACATCATTCTAGATTGTGTTTCCATTAAAAAGCTAAAAGGGACCAAGCAAACAATTTGTTAAATAAAATAATCTTTAGGTTTGTAAATTCTTTGTGTGTAGAAAGGGACCATATGACACATGGTTAATTTGTGCATTAAAATAAGTACTCAAAACTTACATATTCATACAATGCAAAAAGGTACCATGTGACACTTGGTACCTTTTTGCTCAAGCTGGTATGCATATGGTACCTTTTAGCATTACTAATTGGAAAAATATTTACATTGTACCTTTTTACATAACCTATATGTCTGTAAATAAACATGATACTACAGAGATATTTCTACAGATTAAAGATTACATTAAAAGATTATGAAAAATGTTTAAAAGTCATTTTTGGCCAAAATGTTGATTGGTACCTTTTTGCTTTAATGAGTTATATATACATAAAAACATGTGTCGGTCTAAAAACATTAAACTAAAACAGAAGACCGTTTTGGAAACTGAAGGATAGCAAACAAAAAATGCCAGGGATTGATGCTAACGCAGCCTTATTTATATTTTCACACCTTTAGTTTGATGTAAACAATATGACACTTACCGTTGTCTGGGTTCAAAATGGTCACAGGGAAGACTATTCTAGAGACCGCTGGCGGCGGACAGCATGTGATCGCTATTCGCGGCCATTTACATAGGGATTTACATAGGTGGGATTAAGAATGACCGTTGTTTGCAAGTGACCGCTACTCGGAAGTGACCGTCAGCACAAGTTAGACTGTATATACAATGCAGAGGCAAAACGCTAAATGCAGTCTCCGACAAAACCTATTACACAGACTTTCAAAGGGTATAACGCTATACATTATGGAAAAAATAAACAGTAAAATTATATTACAGTTGATTCTCAAATTTCTTGAAACATAGAATGTCTGTTGTTATTTAAAACACAAACATATTTAATGTAAACAGAATGAAATGTTCACAAAAGAATAAAATATTTTGCAGCTTTTTAGAATGGTTATAACTGTTTAGCAAGGATGCGTCTTCGCTCTTCAGGAAATATACAAACATATTTCTTTAATACATGTTTTTTGGAAGTATATTTTTTCAGAATTAAAACAATCTTTTTTGCAGATATATAGCTTTATACCCTTGGCTTGGTTCAGGTTTGACTCGTGGCAAGAGACCCTATGTGTCTGTGCGTAAATTACTACACGAGTAACCACCAGAGTAGAACTATTGACCATACGTAAGCTATCTTGATATAATGATTGTATCTCTGTAGTTCGTAATTAACCGCAAGAGATTAATAAGACAACTGATGTGAAATTGAATGGTAAAGCTTACCCTTTAATTCGGAATTCCATTTAGTTTTTTCGTTTTCAAGTTTTGTCATTTCCTCCTGAACCTTAGTTTTCGTTTCTTGGATGACAGCAGCCAGATCTGTAGCACTTTTGTCAGACTTTGCTTGTAAACTCTTCTCCCAGATAATTCTCTCGTTCTGTAAAGTATTAAGAGCGGTCTCTACTTGATTCCGAGAAGTTTCTATTTCTTTCCTCATAGCCTCAACAGAAATTTCCTGTCTTATCATTTTTTCTAACAGTTTTTCCTCATAATGAAACTTCGAACATTGTGGCTCAAAACTACTGCAACTAACTAGAGGGACAATTGCAACAATTATAACACCCAATGAACCCATTGTTTTTAACTTTATGCAATAGTACTAGTCAAAATATACTTCTCAAATGTAGACTTATTCTTCTTTGTAAACGTACTTATATTACCTATAAATACATGTGAGATAAAGACAAGAGCTGAGCAAGGAGCAGCGCGCTCCACATTATTTTGTGCGTAATAGTGCGAAAAGGGGGCATAATTACGCAAAACTGATGTTGAAAATAGAATCAGAATTACCTGCCCTTTAAAGTGAACAACTATTTAATTAAAGTGAATATATCTGAAAGTTTTAAATCAATAAAGTAAAATATAGGTTAATTAAACAATGAATGATTTTACATGCACGCATGAAGAGTCTAAGAGTGTTGCTCTTTAGAAATGCCATTTTAATTTCGATAGTGGACATTTACTACACGGCCATTCTCAGTTAGAATTTACACCCCTATCAAAATTTTATAAAAAATACAGATTCGCAAAAACGCAAAACTGTTAGTCTTTTTACAAACTTAAACCATCTGTGAAGTTCTACTGAAATTATTTTCAACATCATATAAGTAGTTTTTGTAAATCGGCGGTTTGAAAAGTGTATCCATTTTACCTTTTTAAAATGCCGGAAATGTTCGTGACAAAGTACCGTTTACTCTAAAAAGGGCTGCTTATAATTACATTGATGATATCTTATTGGAATTTACTTTTAAATATTGCATGGTACATAAATTTTTAATTGTACAATTGATATCACGAATTACTTGACTAATTAAGCTTATATACTTTTTTAAAAACTCATATGCAAAAAGTGCAAATCAAGATATACTGCTTAACTGTGATTACGATTTGTCTCATTATTATAAGAGCTACGACCCGGTGTAATAAGTATAGTTCTTGGCATAAATAAAAACCGTAGTATCTCTGCTAGCAATTGTATGCGATGTATATGCTTTATTTTTAGGTAAATTGATCACCTTACTAAAATTTAAGTACTATGTAAAGCTAACGAACCTTTCAACCATAAACTCAAACAAAAAAGAAGCCCACTTAATACCCCAAAGCATACATATAGACATCACACAATGATATTTAGTATAAAACCCATTATCTTTCTTGACTTTATAGTATACTGGTTCACATTATTTTGTAGTAAAATAAAGCATCGAATAGTATTTATGTAAAATGATAGTAACTAAAGACATAGCAATACAGCATATCAGTCTAAAACAATTGAAACAACAACACCTTAATTAAAAGATAAACATGTATCAAGAAGTAGAACAGTTTACCAGATCAAATACATTGCTGGTGCTAAGATTTTAATCATATATTTACTAACTTTTTCAATTCAGATATGGTATATAAAATAGCGAACCTTTCATTGTCAAATCAAAATTTTGATGCTAATATAGATACATTTATATTCAGATATAAAGTTCGGATATAGACATTCGAATACAATTATATTCATTACCTAATGATATCTATTGTAATCTTTTCATTTCTCAAAAATGATATTAAATTGGAATGGCATCTGTAGTAAAACAATTTATAAATGTTTTCTTCAATTTATAACAACTAATTCAATCCAATGAAAACGTGTCAATAAAGTAATAATACTAGATTTTACTTTTAAAACAAATAAACATAAGCTTTTTACGAAGAGAAACATTCAGCTAGTATAAAAAATATTAGCTATATAACGCAAGCATATCAAATTATAGAATCGGAGTCAATTTCTCTAAATTAAATGATATGTTCGTTATTCACTAAAACTGCTTTTTTGCAACAAACAAAGAATTGACCAATTCAATGTTGTCACCTCCCAATTATTTAAATGACCTCCGCGAATATCTTGTTTCTCTTGGCTTCATAACCTTTTAGGGTGTGTCCTTAGGTTCAGCCATATCTTTTCTTCGCCTACTGGACATTGCAATATGTCACGCAAGTATTAGTTTTCAAAAGGTTAATCACAATTTCACAACATTGAAGAAGCAACGTATATTTTCATGCTTGTAAAACTAGTAATATATTCTTGATATTTTTCCGAATCTTCTTGTTTTATTATTTTACTGAATTACCGCATGTTTTCAGGTTTAGACTTCAGCATAATTGTCTGCACTAAAAGTAATTCCAAAGCTACAATTGTCTAGCTTGAAAAAGACGGGTGTTTTTTAATTGAAAGGTTCGTGGCCCAAGACAACGAACCTTTCATGGAGTTAAATGTTTATTTTATCATGTTTTCCTCATCATAATAATTTATCTTTATAGAATTGTTTTAAATTCACTTCATATTTTGAATTTATAATCAAACAAATATAATGTTTTTATTTGTTTTTTTTATAAAACAAGCTTTTCGGGCGAGTACGAGGTTTATTTTTTACATACATCTTTTTCAGTTGTAACGTCTTGTAAAAATCAGACATTCTTTTGATGTTCTTTTTCTGTATAAACAAGATATACTCACAAGATTTTCCTTAAATAATATTATATACATTACAGGATAAGAGATATTATTTTATACATATAAATTATCATAGGAAAGGTTCGTGACTAATGGTCACGAACCTTTCCTTGTTTGTAATCCGACATGGTATTGATAAACATCATAAAAATATAAATTCGCTTATTTCATTTGAAACCAATATCGTTTGTGATTCGGTAGGCAATAGAAAATTGTCTTGAAATTTAATAATCATGAAAAGTATCAAAATCACTTGCCAAAGGATTTTGATGGGAATTCTCGATCATGTTTATAACATGCGCTGCGAATAATAAGCAACCATTATAGAAAGAGTTGAAACCTTTCAACCCAAATGACATCATAGTACATTATGTTTGTTATCCGCAGCCGTTTACAAACAAGCATAGTGTAGGCGGCATCGAGTAAGATATATCACCGCACGAACCTTTCATCGCGAACCTTTTCTCAGCATATTTCAGATTCAATAATGTTGTTTAAACAGCAACAAAATGTTTCATTTTTGGCATAAAATACTAATTTTTACGTAACTTAGAACATTTGATGTGCTCGGGGTACATATTGTAGTCATAAACCCTTTAAATCAGGTAACGAACCTTTCAATTTTAACCCAAACCACATCACAACGTTAAATTCTACATAAATAATAAAAAAATTGTGCACACTATGAACATGGTGATAATATGAAAGTATTATATTTTGATATTAATACAAAAAAGAACATCTAATGTTGTTTCAATGATAAAAACACTTCACTTGCAATATATGGTTAAAAGGATAACGAACATTTCATACTATCCGGCGACAAACACTAATCCCTTACCATTTTTTTATGAGTTATTGTTACTGAGATCTAATTTACAAATTTATAGTCGTGAATTGTTCCAAAATAATACGGCATCAAAGAAAATTAAAACAATACAATTAAAGCATCTAAATACACGTTCACTTTTTATAAATTGGACGGCGACAATCACGAACCTGTCATTTTCGTAACTTTAGGTGAATATTATTAAACAATTATTCATGATCAAATGGCGAGTTATTGTGTGTTATTTAAGGTAACATCTACCTTCTTAAACCAGCATAGATTTACAGGCAAATAACCTGCAATAATGAGGATAGACGGTGGCGACAAGTAAAAACTAAGGGTGTAAATTCTAACTGAGAACGGCCGTACAACAAGTACTACAGGTTTAAAGTGAATATCATTTATACAATTTGAGAAATTAATCTTATTGAAATGGTTATCCAGGGGGAAGTATAGTTAAAAATGGGATAGGTTTAACTTTGCTTACTCTTATTTCAGATTTATATTTTACGAGCCTGTGTTATTCCTTCACATTTTGATAATTATCAAACTAACAAATAAGTATAAACTGAATAGCTTTCATTGTGAGAAAACTGATATCAAATTATAACCTTATTCAATGACCTTGATCTCTTAACGTTTGACCTAAAATGATTTTGAAACCTCACCAAGGTGCATCTTCATACAAAGACCGATGTCTTAAGGCAAACGCACTTAATAACAAGTTTTGTGTTTTGTTATTACAAATACCATTGACCTTGACATTTGCTTTATTGACCTTACAATAGGTGTTGCAGATAGAACTCACCAAGTTGCGTCTCTAACATACAAAGTTTTGAGATACAAAGACAATGCACTTCGATTTAATGGCTAGTTTATGTATTTTCATTATATGTCCTTTGACTTTTCACCTGTAAATGTGTGCTGCTGGTAAAACTGTTTAAACGTGTTTATGTGGTGAAAAAAGTTGAACCGGTGCTGGGATGCGTAGAATGTAGCTTTCAAGTCACTTTCCAGTACCTTCCAAGAATGAGCACCATCAAACAGAGCCTGCAACATTTTAACTTTTGTCGTTTTAGACGTTCTCATGGTCATTGTTTTTCACTATACCATTATACCGTATATATGTCCCAGTGACACTATGACATTTTAAACTCATCAAGATGCTTCCACGCGTAAATTTTTAATGTATTGGCTAACTAGTATAGAAGTTAATGACCGTTAACTAAATGTTGAATACTGCTTAAGCCGGTGGTAGGGGCATGGGCAGTAATTTGCTTTCAGTACCGTCCATGAACATACTCAATCTATTTTTAACAAAAAAGGTTGCTTTACACCGACGCAATCGAATGGGTCATGACAATTCTAGCTTTTTCTTTGAAAAGTAGAGCTAAAACAGCAATGAAAACACAATCAATTTATCTGCTGATTAATGCGTGTAAGCTGGCGGGTTTACTGTTTATTGACATGCTAATACGTGAGATAATTTACAAGCAATAAATTGGAACAACACTTTTTCAAGAGGTGTAGACAAATCATTCTAAAATCTTAATTTCAAAATTAACGCTAAGTTAATAATCTAATTTGATTATCATTTCTACTAGTACTAGTTTCCAAGCGACTAAGAATATTGCACTGTTACCTAGGTAACAGCACCTTTCAACAATTAAACTCTGGCCATGTTGTACATTTTGCAGAAAAGAAAACGCCCACCAGTAATTTCTCAATTCATCGTTTAATTTTCCAAAGTTTTTTGCGTGGATCTTCTCAATTGGTTAATTGCAGCAACATTTGTACTTGTCAGGTAAACTTTCCAGAAAACAAAAAGTTTGCCATTGATTTCTCGATTTAACGTCTAATTTTCCATAAAATCATTCCACGAGAAGTTACAGTTAAAATATCATTTCTCGTCCTCGGGATATCTTTACTGTCACCCAAAAACCTAAGTGTTATTTGAATCAAACTATTCTATTCCCATTGTACAGCTAAAATAAAAAAGAGTATTTCAAAATAAATTGAATTAGACGCATAGACATCTTACTGTAATTTTTTTTAATTAAATACTTTTCCCTGAAAAGAAGAGGTGAAAAGTTTAGTTTGATAAACGTTGCGTTACATCATATAAATTCGTCATGCAAACTAATTATTTTGTCAACAAATCTACAACCACACAACTGACTGGACGACGTGGCAAGCATTTCGAAAAATTAAAAATACAGATTTATGATGCAATACAGTTCTTTTATATTGTAATTTGCATTTCGTCTATAATTTATGCAACGGGCCTCTTATATTTTCAATTTATTCCTTACATTCGATACTTTGATTAAACTATCAATAAAATGTTTTTATTTCATTTGAAAGATTGATTTTATTTAATTTATTTAATTTTTCTTATCTATTAAAAAGTAATTTTGAATATCTTAGTTAATTCATACCGACCACACAGAAAGATGTGAAGATTTAACATAGTGCTTTCGAATTCGTAAAGTCATTCTAACTTGATACGTTAGCTTCTGAAAATGACAGAAGAATTAAAAGTTATCTTATAAACGTCAATTCATTTTAATATGTTAACACTGTGGAAAGCACCCTTCACGTTTTGAACTCTGAAATTTACGAAAAGTACCTGGTACATGTATATGTCGTGTCTTTCTGCAAAATCAAAATATGAATTTGAGAAATCGCCTGAAAAACGGAACACCAGCAAAAGGTATAAATATGTAAAAAAAATAAGCGGTTAATTTGGTTTTAACGTATTCTTGATAACAAAATAACTACATCAGTAGTCTAGTTCTTTTGTTAGTTTTGATAAGATATATTAGTACAAATAATGAGCTCTACAACAAAAAATGAAATTATCAAGATACTTTTGAAATTTTGCAAAATAGAATGCGTAAAATACATAGGCATTTTTGTCAATAATTGTCTAATTATCATTAAAATATTTTTCACTTAATCATCAGAAATAAAATTACTATCCAGCACCTGTTTGATATATTTATTTTTACAAGGTATATAACTCGCCGTAGCGTTTTTCCCAACACGGTCAACATTTTGCTCCAGCAGTTTTTAAAAAGAAATCAGACATAAATAATTTTCGTATCTATAGCATACGTGCAAACATGTCAAAATAGACATTTATTTAACTTGCGCCATCTGTCTTTATTTACTATAAATGAGATACGTAATTTGAATCTTCCAGGGAACTTTAAACATATTAAGCCATCTTTTTTTCATTTTAATATAAATTAAATATCAAACTTGAAGAATTACTTAAAGTTCCGAGGTCGACATATTTTGCGCCAACGAAACTTCCAATACCACCACGGGTTTGTTGTTCCTTGCCATTCATAAAATAAAGATTCGAAGAAGGTTAAACTTTGAATTCATGTTATCAGATAGTAATTTTGTTTTGATGAAGGAGAGATTTGGTTAAATTTTGTCATAATTAAAAAGATATTAATTTCCATAACAATCCTATCATTGATGTTAGGATGACAAGGGATGGTGCGTTTACGTATTTAGAAAATATATCAGTTATTTGCATACCCTAAATACTGTTATTGAAACGCACTCGAAGTAGTTACAGTATTATTTCGTTGCAAACAATGTTCTCGAAATCAAGGAAACACACGAGAACGCACCTTTTTTTTCAGGAAAGCAGGGTCTTTCAAATAGAATTTTTCTATTTGAAAGACCCTGAGGAAAGATACTACGCATATGATAGACTAGGTCTGGTTTGGATTCCGGAAATATGTGTCACCGAAATAAAACAAAATTATGAAGTAACTGATGCTGAATAGTCGCTATTACTCGTTTTATGTGAATTCTAGCCTATAACAGGCGCGCAACTTTCGACAGATATATTATAACAGTTACATTCTTGATAATTTATTTAATTTTGTGACACTGTAGTGTTGCTCTACACTTCATTTTGTCCAGGACAACTGACATAGCAAAATAAAGGTGTCGTCCCAAAATTTATCATATGTGTCCACTCAGTTTCTGTTTTGCTGAATAATAATATGTAAGGCACATTATGCCTCAGAAACATATACGTTTTTTTAATTATAAAAAAGGCCAAACATATATGTTATAATGTTAAAATAATGGTTAAAGAGAAAGTTAGATGCTTGTTACCTGAAGAAAGTAGCGATAAATGTGAAAGGTAGCCAAATGTAAACAAAGTAATATTTGACAATCATACAAAATACTAATTCACTTTAAATTCATTCAGGAAACAGTTAGTTAATAATCATGTATTACACAAACTTTTCTATCTCCAATAGAAATCTTTTTTGATTTGTAAAAATAAACAGAAACTCCTGGAAAAAGAGGGGTTAAACCCCTCGAAACGTTGGAGATAGAAAAGTGTAATAGATAATAACTAATTCACTGTAACTTAAAAAGATTGTTCAGGTAACTGGCCAATGAATAACATTTTGGATACTTTTTCTTTAACCAGGTTTCAAGCTATTTATTATTAAAAATGATAATAGTGCTTTTATAATCTCATTAAGGAGTTTTAAATTATGTGCAAAATAACAAGAGCAGCAATAACGTTGACCCTGTGATCCATGAACATGAAAATATCGAATTGTTCTGGTATCTCAGTTATTCATGTCTATTAGGTGATTGATGTGTTCAATTGATATAAAATATGAAAGACTTCAATGAACGCATCCCGTAAATTTTATAAGTTTACAACAAAGTTTATAATTTTCAAATATATTTTTGCAAGTATTATACTTTAAATAAAATATATGATGAAGGATAATATCTATGATTTTGCCATTTTGCTATTAAACTTTGCTTCGTTTGATCAATGATCACAAATATACCGTTTTATGTCGTCAACTTCTAGTTACTTTAATAACAATTAAACTGAACTTAAAACTTTCTACTATTAACGCACCCATTGTATATTCTGAATGCTTTGGACTTCTAGGTGACGTTTAATAGCGTCTCTTCTCAGTGAATTTTAACAAACATATCACCACGCACTAGCCTATTATATGACCGAGTGAACCGTGTACCGAAATTGTGCTGCTCCTTTAACTTCGGAACACCTCGCCGATTATTCCTTATTAGAGCTTATCCGGTGACAGATGTAAATAGCCGATATGTTGCTATTGTATGCAGAAGCATTTCGACTAATCAGAAATGCTTACGTCTCATCAGTTATATATTAATTTCAAAAGTAAAACATTACGTTATGTAAAAATATAGCAAGCAAAAGCATATGATCATTGAGTCACATGCATCCATGAAAAACTGATTTGTCTGATAGAAACTTTTGACGAGTAATTGTTGTGTGATTCAGAACCTACAGATAGTCGAAATATTTCAACATCAAAAGTCAGATTCTTGGTTACTTTTTGTTTTGGGTCGAAATATTGTTTCTACGTCTATTGCCCTTACATAAAATAGCACAATATATCAACTCGTAGTACTGTATGTTTGACTTACACTACTGAGAGCATTGCATTAATGTATGCAATCACAATCTTGAATTTGTACATGTAATAATTGTCATTATTATATCATTTAACAGACACTGCTAACTTTTCTTCATGAATACAAATATCTGAAATAAGTTTTGCAAGTAAAGCAGATTTACCTCGGCCAAGTATCTTTTGGAACAATACTTCTTGTTTATTATTATGACATATATGATACTATGTTAAAATATTGAAATAGCTTTCTACAGTCTATATTGAGAATTAAGTACCGGAAGAACATATCTTTGATACAATCATATACATTTTAATAAATATGAAGTGTGTATTGTTTCAATACAATACAAAATATTAGACTACCTTTAATTTTAACACACTGTACAGAGAAATAAAACATCTTATTTAATACATGTTCTTGATATCAGTCTAAACCATAATTAAATAAAATGTAACACTTAACATTTTATACATTATGCAACAAATCTTAATTTGTATAAAGTAGACGTCCGGAAAACATGTTCCAGTGATGACCAACGTTTTCGTTTAAAATTTGTCCAGAGCTGCATCTCGTAACCTTTATTATTACTTGATCGTTTTTACGAACAATTGTCACAGCATCATAGTTGTAACATGAAAAATAACTTGTGCTATGTCTGTTTATACGCACTTGTTTAAATGGCTTATCATTGGCCATAAACGCAAAATCGACGTATTTTCCAGGGTAAACACACAACTGCACGCTAAATGTATAAACACCAGCGTAAGGAACTGTAAAAACACCATTTTCTTTGTTGTAAGCACCGCCTTCGTTCAATAAGACCTCTGTGAAGACCATGATAAGTCCCGATGTTAATTCAGTGTCTTTCGGATTCCGTGCAGAAAATAATACAAGCTCTGGTATTCTTACAAAATCTGCAAAAACAATTTAATTTATATTAGTATAAATGTATCTGGTTGTGGTTCTACACATGTGTATTATTTGTTGGTGGCATTTTTAAAATCTCCCACATACATGTATTTTCAAATCATGTTTACTAATACTTTTTAATTATTAGTATATAATACAATACAATATTTAATAAAATCAAGTAACTTCTTCATAAAGACATATCAAAAATAATTTTCAATAGCTGTAGTGAAACAGAAAGCAAATATACATTATTAATATATATAAAAACAAGTGTCGGTCTAAAAACACCAAACTAAAACTACTCTATAGTTAATGTTTCATAGAAAACTCCTCGTCAAAAAGGTTTTTTCTTGTGTGAGTTTCATGTTTAAATGTTGAATTCTGCTAAAGTCGGTGCTAGGGGGCGTGGACGGTAGTTTACACTTGATAACAGGCTCAATCAAACCGAGCCTGTAACATTTTCAAATTTGTTGTTTTGAACTTATATTTCATATGTTCTCTATTTTATGTTTCTTTGATGAGCTGAAGAAAATAAAGCTTGATATTAACTGAGCTTGTTAATTTGTAGACAACACTCCTAATGATCGCTAAATTAGTGTGTATTACAATTGTTGCTACCTCCTGTATTTGCTTGATTTATTAAAAGAATGTTTAACCGATTGCATTCAAATGAGCAAGCCTTCTGTTCTGTTCTATTAATAAAGGACAAGTTACAACGGTCATTCTCGATGTATTACAATCAAGCGTGACTAAAACAATGTCGGGTCCAATAATTTAATGCTCAACGTAGCCTTATTTATATTTTCAAACCTTTAGTTTGATGTAAACAAGGTGACACTGACAATTCTCTGGGATTAAAATGGTCACAGGGAAGCCTATTCTAGAAACTGATGGTCGCTGACAGCATGTGATCGCTATTCGAAGTCATTTATATAGGGGGAATTCGGAATGACCGTTGTTAGCGAGTGACCGCTACTCGAAAATGACCGTTAGGACAACTTAGACTGTGTATACAATGCAGAGGCAGAACGCTGAACAAAACCCATTACAAATACCTTTAAAGGGTATAGAGTTATACATTATGGAAAAAAATACACAGTAACATTATCCTACAGATGATTCTCAACACTATTGAAACAGAGAATGTCTGTGTTATTTAACACACATAAATATTTCATGTAAACAGAATAATATGTTCAGAAAACAACAAAAATATCCTGCAGCTCTTTATAAGGGCTATAATTGTTTAGCAATGATTTCGAGGATGCTTCATTCGCTCTTCAGGAAATATACAAACATATTTCTTCCATATATGTATTTTGGGTGTTTCAGAATTCAAACAATCTTTTTTGCAGATTTATATAGCTTTATACCATTGGCATCTTTCAAGCTTAACTCGTGGCAAGAGACCCTATGTGACTGCACGAAAATTATTTCACAAGTAACCGCCCGAGCTACTGACCTTACGTGACCTATCTGGATATTATGATAGCATTTCTATAGGTCCTAATTTACCGCAAGAGATTTATTAGACAACTGACGTGAAATTGAATTGTAAAGCATACCTTTCAATTCAGAATTCCATTTAGTTTTTTCGTTTTCAAGTTTCGTCATTTCCTCCTGAACCTTAGTTTTCGTTTGTTGGATGACAGCAGCCAGATCAGTAGCACTTTTGTCGGATTTTGCTTGTAAACTCTTCTCCCAGATAATTCTCTCGTTCTGTAAAGTATTAAGAGAGGTCTCTACTTGATTCCGAGAAGTTTCTATTTCTTTCCTCATAGCGTCAACAGAAATTTCCTGTCTAATCATTTTTTCTAACAGTTTTTCCTCATAATGAAACTTCGAACATTGTGGCTCAAAACTACTGCAACTTATTAGAGGGACAATGGCAACAATTATAACAATTATAACACCCAATGAACCCATTATTTTTAATTTTATGCAATAGTACTAGTCAAAATATACTTCTCAAATGTAGACTTATTCTTCTTTGTAAACGTACTTATATTACCTATAAATACATGTGAGATAAAGACAAGAGCTGAGCAAGGAGCAGCGCGCTCCACATTATTTACTTCGTAATAGTGCGAAAAGGGGAGCATAATAACGCAAAACTGATGTTGGAAATATAATCAGAATTACCTGCTCTTTAAAGTAAAGAACTAATGAAGTAAAGTGAATATATCTGAAAGTTTTTGATAAATTAAGTAAAATACAGGTTAATTAAACAATGAATGATTTTTTATGTAGTTTTGCTCTTTAAAAATGCCATTTTAATAATAACTACAATACGTATTACAAGTTTAAAGTGAATATCATATATTCAAGTTGAGAAATTAATCTTATTTAAATGTTTATCCAGGTGAAAGTATAGTTAAAAATTGGATATGTTTAACTTTGCTAACTCTCAGATTTATATTTTACGAGCCTGTATTATTCCTTCACATTTTGATAATTATCAAGCAAACTAAGTTTGAACTGAATAGCTTTCATTGTTAGAAATCTGATATCAAATCATAACTTTATTCAATGACCTTGACCTCTAAGCTTTTCATCTAAACAGATTTGAAAAACTCACTTAAGATGCATCTTTATACAAAGACTCACTTCCTAGGACAATCCACTTAATAACTAGTTTTGTGTTTTGTTATAACATATACAAGTGACCTTGACCTTTGATATATTGACCAGAAAATAGGTGTAACAGATAGAATTGACAAGGTGCATCTCATACATACAAGGTTTTGAGTTACTACGTCAATGCACTTCGATTTAATAGCAAGTTTATGTTTTGTTATTATAGGTCCTTTGACATTATCCTTTGACTTTTTTACCTGTAAGTGTGTGCTGCTGGTAAAACTGTTTAAACATGTTTTAATTTTGTGAATACAGTTAAACCGGTGCTGGGATGTGTGGAATGTAGCTTTCAAGTCATTTTTAAGTACCGTCCAAGAACGAGCTCTTTCAAACTCAGTCTGCAACATTTTCACCTTTGTCGTTCTAGACGTTCTAAGGGACACTTTTTTCTCTATACTATTGTACCAGATATACATGTATGTCCCAGTGACAATGTACCTCAATAGGTGTGGCATGTAAACTCATCAAGGTACTGTTACGCGTAAACTGTTAATGGATTAGCTTAACAAGTATTGAAGTCACTGACCTTTAACTTAATGTTAAATACTGCTTAAGCCGCGTGTTTAGGGGGCGGGGAGGGTTTTTGTTTTCCAGAAACCGACCATAAAACCAAAAAAGACTCAAAAAAATTTCAAACCCCGGGAAAGGGGAAAACTTAATGTTTTTTTAAAACCCAGCAAAAAGAAAAAAACAAAATTTCATTTTATCTGCTGTTTGAATCGTCCCAAAGTTTGGGGGGTTTTACTGTTTATTCCCAAATAAAACGTGAGAAAAAATTAAAAAGCAATAGATCAAAAAAACAGTTTTTTTAAAGAGGTGTTGACAATAAAATTTTGATACCCAAAAACCCTTTTATTTTTTTCAAAATTGTTTTGCTTTAGTTTTTTACCCAAATTTTGGGGGTTTTTTTAAATTTGACCAGGAAAAATTTCCTGTTACCTAGGTAGAAGCACCGTTAAATTTAAAACTCGGGTTTCATTTTAAATTTTCCCTTTTTTTCCCAATTTTGTAACATTGAAAATCTTGTGGTAAAATCTGGTAATGTTTCCCCAGAATTGGTTTTCTCGATTAAAACGTCCTAATTTTCCTTAAGATCTTCCAAGAGTCACAAGAAGTAGCTGTTTGGTAACGTAGTGTGTCTTTTCGCATTTTAAAAAAATAGTTTAATAAATAACCTGAAAGTTGTTAACAATCCGGTTTTAGACAGTTAAGTTGAAATGGGGATTTAATTCAAGATGAAACAAGCAAAAGGTTTAACTTAATTCTTTTTTAAAGGAGAGCAGCGAAGATTTTTTTTTTAAATGCACTAAAGAGGGGCCAGCTGAAGATTTGGTTTGAAAAAAAAACTAAACATATCAAAACCCAAAATCAAAAGTAGGATAAAGGAAATTTGCAAATGGCACGTTTGTGAAAAACAGGAGGGTAAAAAAGCCAATGAATCAAATACTGATAACATCCAGTTTTAAATGTTATTTAATGTTTTGGGGGGTTTTGGGTTTTTTAAATGAAAACACCAGCTATGCGTAATTTCTCGAGATATCAGAGAAAAAAGAAAAAACAAAAAGGGAAAGTTAATTTTAAATTTCTGTTTAAAAGTATTTTTCAATTCAGAAAATTTTTGATCAGTATATTTTGGGGGTATTAAAATTAAATTTTTAACTAATGGTTTTGTGTTTTTTACAATAAAATATCATTTATCGGGTACTTTTCCCCAAAAACATATGTGTTTTTAAAATCAAACTATTCTTTTTCCTTATTTTTTTACAGCAAAAATAAAAAAGGGAGTACTTGAAAAAAAATTTTGGGACGCATATACATCTAACTTTTTTAAAAAAAAAAAAAAAAAAAAAATTTTTTTTTAATTATTAAATTTTTGCTAAAAAAAAGGGAGGTTTGGGGGGAAAAAAAGTTTAGTGAATAAAGGGGGTTGTTTTTAAAAACCAATTTTAAAAATTTCATTGGAAGTGGCAATTTTTTATTTTTTTAAAACCACAACCTAAACGGGGGACCGGTGGCGGATAGGGGTTTAAAAAATTTTTTTTGGGTCTAACCCCTGCAATTTTTTTTTTTTGGGGTTTTCCCCTTTTTCGTCTTTTAATTTATGAAAAGGGCCCTTTATAGTTTTTTATTTAACCCTTACATTATTTTTGGGTTGTCGATGACTTTGGTTTTTTTATTTATAGTTTGGGGTCGTTTATTAAAAAATTAACCCGACCACAAAAAGAGATGGGGAAGTTTTTAACAGGGTGTTTTTTAAATTTCTTTAATTCATTTTTAAAACCTGATAAAATTAGTTTTTAACAGGGAAGAAGAAAAAAAAGTTTTTAAATAAACTTCTTTTCATTTTAATAATTTAAACCCATTGAGGAAAGCCCCCTTTACGTTTTGATCTTTGATGCAAGGTACTCGATTTACGAAAAGTACAAAGTACCTGTAGGGCCACATATAAACTTGATATGTCGTTTCTTTCTACAATATTTTAAATATAAATTTGAGACATCGCCTGAAACACGGAACACCCACAAAAAGTATAAATAAAACATTTAGTACCACAATATCATCATATAATAAAAGTGCAAAAGACATATATTCACTGACTTAAACTACTCAGCCATGGAGGCCCCGTTTCTAAATGTATATCAAGTTGCAGATTGATTGTTATGGTTATGTGGTAAAAAGAATCTGACTTGTTGGACAAAGCGGTTGTTGGGTCGCCGTTTTAATATAACTTGCCTTAACAGATATGGGTTTGGATCATTTCAAGGACTAATTCCGTGTAACTGTGCTTAATGACAAAAAGTAACAGATGAAAAAAAAATGGTTCAGGTAACTGGCTAATGAGTTACTTTTTGGATACTATAAAATTACACCAAAAGTAAAAAAAACATCTGAGTAAACAAAAGGCATTTCTGAGGCTTATTTGGGCCCCTGAATAATTCTTTGACTTGAGTACATATGACAGTATTTACAATATTTTACTTTCAGTTAAGCGACTCCATTGTGGAGACCGTAAAAGGTCTCTCCGTACAAACACCTTATGTTGTTATATTTTATTTTTAAGGAATGGTGTTTTGGTGACACTTTTGTTTGTGTCCCTTGTTGTTTTCTCGTCCACGGTAAGTATCTTCCCCATTGCCTCTACTTTTTATTTCTTTGATTAACCCCCCTCTTCCCCCGGTCTCCTGTCCCCTTCCCCTTTGTGAGCATATTATTCTTTTCTTTGAATTCCTAATCAGTTACAAATTATTTATCATTTAATGATTAACCTGTCCGTGCTCTGCCTTTGCCCTGTCCTGTTTTTTGTTTGGGGTCCGCCTGGGCTCCTTGCCACTGGTTCTTGTTGCTGGGTCATATCGGGGTTGCGTTCATTGAACACCGCCTTTCCTTGTTGATCTTGTTTATCATATTTGACGTTCATTGTTTGTGTTCCCCTCCATCTCCAGTCTGCATAAACTGGTGTTTCTTACATATTTTTACTTCTTGCTGATGACCAAGTATAGCTGATTGCTTGTTGGGAGATTGCGTTCATTGAATGTCCTTTCCTTGTTGATCTATGTTTTGATTTGTTTACATGACTATAATACATATTGTTGTACGATAGTCCTCCCACTTATAAAATGTTTTGAGAGATAAAAAAAGATACTTTTGCAAAATTATACTTAAATTGAACTTCTTGACATCTGCGCGTGCGGCGTGCGGCTTACTATCGATTTACTTAAGCACATTGATTCGCTTCTGATTGTTCAAAAAGATTTAATATGAACTTTTATATATCATTTTGGTAACAATTTATAATGTATCGGCTCCGTTTACTGAGATTGCACAATGTTTCATAAACCTGTATTTTTTTGTACTGAAAATTTGAAAAATTATAAAATTTTTGCAAATGTTCCAATAATAATGTCCAGTGAAAGAAATATAAAAAAATGTGCCAAGGAAGTCCCACTGACAAATTATATGGAAATATAAAATAACAAAGGGAAATTCTTTTAAAATTTGGGTGCACGAAAATTTTCTTTTTTTATATTAAAAATAGGTTGTTCATCCCTAAAATTTAACAAAATTGGCCACCGTTTTTAAAATTTTGCTCAAAACTAATAGTATTAGGGAAAAATCCCAAAGGCCAAATTCGTTTAAATTTTGGTTTTCCAAACCAAAATTCCTTTTTTTCCATTTTACAAAAATTGTTTTTCCGGAATTTAAGCAAGTTCCATCCGGTTTTTTTAAAGGAATTGCCGTTAAAACAAGTTTTTTTTTTGGGATTTACGGAAAGACGGACGGGAAGACGGACAATTCAACGCTTTGCTCCATTTGTGGGAAAAAATAATTTTTAAACACTACAAGAGTGTTAACATCTAAACTTAAAATACAGATACTAAGTTGAACCCTTCAATTCAATAATTTAAAAAAAATATGTTTGATATTGTTTATATATTAGACATATTCCCATAATGTATTTCATATAAGAGCTTTTAAGTTTTTTAAGTTCTTAGTAACACAGAATTTATTCTTTATTTGTCAACAGGACTAGACCGTCTCTAAACAAGAATACTTTAACATCAGTTTGTGTTTGATGTTACTCAGAGACTAACTAACTAAAGAATCATTATTAAACATGGTTTTCCTATAAATGTCCGTTTCACTAGATCAGGATTATTCTCTGTAATGTCAAATTCCTAGAATGCATGTATAACATTATTTAATGAAACGTACACATGACTGTTAACTTAAAGAATTATAAGGAATATGAGTGAGATATAAGCAATATCAAACTTTTCTCTTTTATGTTTTTCTAATAGAAGTGATCATGTATTTTAACTAAGTATATACGAGTATTTATTATACAGAAATTAGCAATTTGTTTATGGTACAATGTTAATAACAAAGAAAAAAACAGTGCAAACGACCTTGTGTATCACGAATTGATACAACTGTCCGTTATTAAAACAATAAAGAACATGTTTTAAAAAAAAAAAAAACCCCTCAAACGTCCATAATGTGGAGGATAAACAAATCTGGGCACACAGACCCCTTGTCAAATTTTTTAAATATAGGGTTCTCCTTGTGACATTATGCCCACTAAGTGTTTAGTGCGTGAGCAGGTGCATTTTCCGAGTACTTTAAAATTTTGAAAAAATATCTTACTTTCGCAAACATACATAAATCAATAGGGCCCAAAACGATTTTTGTAAATATCAAACAGAGTTAACCCCGTAACGTTAAATTTGTTGGGGCCGTCTTTTCTTTTTTGGCATATTTATATTTAAACCCGAAAAATTATAAAGCAAACTGTTTGTCAATCAGCATTATAGCTGTCAATGTTTTAAATATTTAGTCAATTTAACGCAACTTGACAATGAAATATGAGCATAATGCCACTTTACCATAAAACGTTTGAGAACACAATTATGACAAATATTTTAGGAAAGTTATTGCGCATAAGGAAAGGTAGATCTTTTTGTATGTCGGAAATATTTGTTTCAGAAATAAAACAAAATTATTTACTAATTGAGGCTCAGCAGTCCCTATTCTTTGTTTTATTACCATACAAGTAGCGTGCTTGAAAGCCCCCACCACGTGTCCATAAAAATGGGAAAAATTTCAAAATGATTAAGCATAATAACATTCACTTTTCTTAGTATACAGCTTTATATCTGGAGTAAATAGTTCCTCATACTTTTTCACAGTTATGGTGTATTTAATATCTATTACTTGACGGATATATTCTTGAAACAATCATAGTAATTTTGATAAATATGAATGAACTTTTATGGTTGTAGTATAAATAAGAAAAATACTTTAACAAATTAATGATCTACATTTTATAAAAACATCCAACATGATCTATACGTGATATATGTATCGGTGAAAACACAAAATCGTAACATCAAAGGTAAAAAATGTCATTTATGTTTTAAATCATTTTCAAAACAAGTTACACTTTATAACGTGTATAAAGTAGACGACCTGAAAACGCGTTCCACAAATCATCTGGATATTCCGATATTGTTTGTCCAGAGCCGCCCATGAAAAATTACTTGTCGAGAGTTTTTGTATACGCACTCGCTTAAATGGCTTGTCATTGGCTATGAACGCAAAATCAAATGCGCCGGCCTGAGAGACTGTGAAAATATCATGAACCACCTTCATTCAATAAGACTTCCTTGAAACCATGATAAGTCCAGTATTTAATGTTGTATCTTTAGGATTTTGTGCAGAAAATAAGACAATTTCTGGTATTCTCGCAAATTCTGCCAAATAGAAATATAAACATTTATTACCCAAATCACAACATCCATGCACAAGTTTTCCAAGTACAAAATAAAAGAAAAACCACAGTAATATCAAGATAACTGCCGTATGAATACATTTGCGGATGTTGCTAAAGGGCGTGGACAGTAGCTTGCGTTATTCAGTACCGTGCATCAAACCGAGCCTTCAACATTTTTAGTTTAAAACGGCAGGCTCGGTTTGATTGAGATGTCTTTATACGGCGGTTATCATGGAACCTTAAATGAGACACACATAAGAGCCATTACATGTAAAGTATCGTAGTAAAAAGTGAGTGTACTCTAAACGAGTAAACCATGGGCGAAACTAAATAAAATGGAATTTGTAAAGGGGATCAGAGTTTAGTTATAAGGTCATCTTATTTTAGACTTGTGAAATTTAACTTGAAATATTTTACCAGTGTATTTCATTTTAAATTACACTACATTAAGATACGATTAATATATATGTTGAGCAATATCTGTTGAAAACATTTAAAATCCGTGTTACCAAATTATCGGTATCGAAAATTCGTAAAATAGAGAAAACCGGAATCACTAAAGAAGGCCCAACACGACAAAATTGAAAATGTTGCAGGCTTGGTTTGATTGAGCCTGTTCATGGGCGGTACTGGAGAGTGCAAGTTACCGTCAACGCCACCTAGCACCGGCTTAAGCTCAATTCAACATTTAAACACGAAAATGGTAAAATTTTGAATTTAGAAACATCTGCAGATCCGTTCATACGGCGGTTATCATGGAACCTTCAATGTGACACAGTAGTGCCATTCCATGAAAAGCGGCGTATGGTCCCCAAGTAAAAGAATGCGTGTGCTCTAAACGATGGGCGGAACTAAATAAAATGGAATTTTGAAAGGGGATCTGAGGTTATGTAACAGATGTTACTTAATAAATACTTATTCATTTTATATTTCATTGATCAATACAGATACTGTGACTTCATTATTGTCATACCTGGCAGTTGAAATATTTTTTAATGATTTATTAACTTACCAAATGGTATGATGCTAAAATAATGTAATCAATTGTTAATAATTGTTCTGTAAAAATCCGAACCTTTTAATTTTGAAACAAAATTTTCCTTTTCACTTTCAAGAGTCTTAATTCCTCTTGGACTTTTGCTTTAGTTTCTTTTACAATATCTGCTATGTCTTTGGCACTCTTCAGCTGTGGCTAGTAAATTTTTCTCCCAAAAAATTCTTTCTTCCTGAAGATTATCAAGATAGGTCGTTATTTTGTTCCGCGATATTTCTATTTCTTTCTTCATAGCTTCAACGGAAATCTCCTGTCTTATCATCTTTTCTAACAATTTCTCCTCGTAATGCAAAACTTTAGCATTTCGGCTCATTTGAAAAGACCGAAAAGTATTAAAGTAACTAGAATTGATTTCATTATTTTAGTTTATCAATCAAATAAGTGACGACGTTGATGAAAATTAAAGATATCCTTCCAAATTGAATGGCCCGCTGTTTGATTTGCTACAGCTACAGATATCAAATTTATGAAAATAACGAAATACCCTCTTGTAATTGTAATTGTCATTGTAATCTTATAAAGCAACATATCATGAATCTAACTCAAGATTATTATGAGAGCAAGCTTATACAATGGACAAAATGTTATTTACTGACACTTATGAAAAGATCTGTAGTAAAATGAAAAATAGATAAAGCACGCATTGAATAGAAGAATATTTCGATTATTATCAGAATTTGTAGCCTGGGATTAGTATAATATTGCATCTATAAAAGACCGCCCCACTCCCCTTTAGTATTGGCAAAGATTAAATTTTCAATTACAAGACATCAACAGCAAAACTATCACCACATTCATACATCTTACAATAAATGTCAACAAGGGCATACATGTTTCAGGACAACCGGGTATTTATCCCTACCTGGAGATCACTTAGTTCTAGCAACATTTCCTGGAAATTTAAAACCCGCTAATTTTTTCATTTCATCAAAATAAAAAAAAACCTTGAGATAGTATCACTAAGGGGTTTCCAAATATATCTTTATATTCATTAAACTTAAAATGAATAAATGATAAAATATGAAAACAAGATCAACAAGGAAAGGTAGGCGTTCAGTGGAACGCCAACCCATAACGACCCAGTCAAACAAGTTCCGGGTGGCAAAGGAGGCCAAACCCCTAATTTTTTGCTCATTTTGCCCCTACTTTTCATTGTTAACAGACTGTCCTAAATTCGAATAGGGAAATCAAACAGTATTTTTATGGTTGAAAATCCTAATCTTCCCAATTTTGGGAAAAAAAAAAAAACAACGCAAAACGATGCTTACCAAATTTTTGTGTGCTCCTAAACTAATATTGTCCTCAAATAATGATTTCAATTTTAACATATCAAGAATAAAGCAATGTTATCCAACTTCGTGTGTCGGAAGAAAATGATAAACTGAATTTAAATCTTTTAGTATATGTAAATTATCGCTGCGTTAGTACCGTGTTTGAATTTGATAGCAATGCATAAACAAATGGTCAAGTGGTGAACAAATTTAACATGATGCCAATACATATTAAACAAATTAAATGTTAAAGTGACATTATGCTCAATTTTTCATTGAAGTTAAGCTGAATACTATATATTAAAAAATATAAACATAAATCTAGGATAAAATATAAATCTGCCTAAAATATAAAAAGTCTGGCCCACTTGTTTTATAAATTGATCCTTGCAGGCAATTTTCCATGGATATTTAAAGAAATGTCCTTGGGACTCGTGAGTTATCTATACTATAGTTCGTGTGAATTAAGTTATAATATTGAAAAGAATCATGGCAAAATGTAAACTAATTTAACTTTCACATATTCACACACTATATTCCCTTGGGTGGGCATAATGTCACGTAAATATATAATAATATAATATTAAAAATTGTTCCCAAAAAGGGATTTATCGTGCGTGTGTCGCCTTATCACAATATGTGTACAATTATATCCCCAAGGATAAAGTTGTAATACCAAAATGGTGACAATTAATATTCTGATCTTGTGCTTATGTTAGATGAGATCAATTTTATTTATACTGAATTATATATATAGACCACATGGACAGAACTGAAGGTTTAATATCATTACATCAAATTACACTAACGTCAAAAAAGAACCACATGTCCGTCATCAGAGAGACAACATCTAAATATTCGATCACACTTACCATTTAAATTATGCACCCGATTTCTCCAATACTTTTACCAGATTAAAGCTGCTACAAGATGACAATTGCGGGTAAAGATAAAAGCGTTGTATGAACATTTAAATAACAGTTTTATCAGATCAGTAACGTATGATTTAAATCAAAATCTACAAATTGACCGTAATTGTCAAAATATATAATTGCTTTTATGATGATCATAAAAAATGATATGTAGCGCAAGATCAGTTTATGTCGTAACGCAATATTTGATTTCTATCAACTGTCAATTCCATTTTTTTCATGTCTCTTCTGGAAATAAAATAAAGATTTTACTTTGGTATATTTGTAATTTATTATTCTGAATAGCATGACAGGTAGCTTAAACCTACATGTATTTTATTCTTTAGAATATTTTTACAATTCAAGTTTCAATTGACAATATACAAAAAAAAACATTTCAAATATTCTTTAAAAAAACAGAATTAGAATGAAAGACAAACAAATTATAATGGATCAACTTCTAGAATATACCAAAATGATCTCTATCACATTCTTTTACATATGAGTTGCAAGAGCGTTTGTTATATCTTTTTATCTCATTTCTTGGCTATTTTTACTCTTGTCCGTCTTTCATTTATATTTATGTTGAATTAAACATCTGATGTTCGTTATGTCTGTATTTCTATCGTTCTTCTTATAATATGTGATCTCCTTTCCAAATTCCATTTTTTTAGTTACGCGCATTTTTTTTTTTTCGTTGAGGGCTCACGCATTTTTTCAGTAGGTCCATATGCCGCTTTTCATGGAATGACTCCAACGTTCCAGGATAACCGCCACAGAATTTTTCTACAGTCAAAGTTCTACCACTTTATGTAACATGTTGAATTCTGCTTAAATTGGTGCCAGGTGCGTAAACGGTAGATTGCAGTTTCCAATACAGTCCCTGAACAGACTAAGTCAAACCGAGCCTGCAATATTTTCAATTTTGTCGTTCTTTAGCCAAGTTTAGCGATTGTTTTTTCTTTATTTTATCAACTTATTATGTAATATTTTATGAAACTTCAATGTTGTGCCTTGACGGTATATTTTGATTTGATTTATTTAAGATATCCATCTCTTGTAGGTCCATGGAAAAGATATTGAATAATTTAATGATTATTAAATAAATATAATTATGTTTCATAGAGTATATAAATTGATTATATGTTGAATGAAGATGATAATACCAAAACCTAACTCGTATAATGCATTTTAAAACAAGCTTTTTAACAATCGAACGATCATAGTGTTATAGTGTTGTTTTTGTCTCAATATAATAGTTCCATTTAGAAAGATTGAAAAATGATTTTGTTAGAATTAAACTTACCACACGCTTAGCCTCATCTTTTTTATTCTTTTATTAGTAAACACTATATAAAATATGCTGATGTGTTTTAGATATAAGCACTATAAAAATTCAGTTTTTGCATCTCTTTTGAGAGAATAAATGCAATATCAATTCCTGCATCTTAACAAAATATGCTTCTAGCTATATAGTGGCTGTGAAAACTTCATCTATGTTTTTATTTTTTGATAAAACGGTAAAACAGAAATGCCTAACCCACTTACAGCATTTGATTTCAAACTGAAACGAAAAATGAGTAATAAATTAGTTTAGCATGTGTAATTTTCACAGGTAAAGGATTGGTTAAACTATTAGGTAAGTGCGAAATACTATATCTTTTTAGAAATTTCGTAAGTGAATACTTATGTTTCTTAATTAGATTTGATTTTTTTTCAATATTTCATGATAAATCTCTTCTTTAACATAGTCGATAGTTTTTTTGATGAATATTTTATCGTTTGAAACGACACAAAAGTTTTGTCGCCGGTACAAAACGCGCAATGATGCTTTAAAGCAGCACACCTCCAGATTCGTGCTAATTTTTATGAAAATTTTGATAATGTATTTAAAAGTAACATATTGTGAGGTAAATAAAGATGATAATTAAAACATTGAAATCGACACTTACAATCCACGCAATTTACGCAACAGATGACAAAATATGCATAAAATATCCCTTATCGCGTTAGTCACGTAGTAGAAATATAGTGATATATACTGCAAAATCAGTAAATAATTGCACGTAACATGTAAAAATATTACTTGATTCTTGAATCTTTTTTATCTTTCTGAAAATCTTTAAAGGAAATCTCAAGTTTGATTTCCTTGAAATATATAGGCTCATCTAGAGGCATGCAGTTTTAATTGAAAGTTGCTTGCATCATTCCTTATCAATTTGCGGCAAATGGTTTGTAATATATAAGCATAAACTAAATATATATAATAGTACCTGGAAAATTAATAATAGTACAAACAATAATGAAAGTTATTGTAAAAAACACAATGACTTTCACCCTACACCCAGTATTATAAGAAAGCCATCATGTGCGTGGTATATTTGTAGCTTACTATCGGAACATACTGTTTTGAGATTTGCGAGCAAATCATGCCGAAATGATGTTTAATTTGTTTATACATATACACCATGTAAATGTACATAGATGTGTTATTGATACATTAAAAGTAACATTTGTTTTGTTTGTATAATTTCAATACTTTGTGCCATATTACTATTACAATAAATCAAAATCATATAGCTTAGATTAGTAAATTTACTACATAGATCAGTGTATGGAAGTTTCATTCATGTTTTAAAGTATACTATGTAATAGATGTTGACACTGTCTCTCCCAAGATTGCAAGTATAATTCATACATGAACTATTTCTTGATATTATGTATTTGAATGTGGAATCTCTAAAACTGTAAATAACTTGTAAATTAAATATATAATCAATGGTAACCATTAATAATGAAAGAAAAGCAATACTTGCAGTCACGTCATCATGCTATGTAATTAGTTATTTACTTATGCATACATGTAATTGTATATATCATGAATGCTTGTACATGACTTAAGAGAGTTAGTTTGAAATTCTTCTTCTACTTCTGCTGCTTCTTCTTCTTCTTCTTTTTCTTCTTCTTCTTCTTCTTTTTCTTCTTCTTCTTCACAAGAGTGGTAAAACACCGCTCAATGCGAAAACAACCCAATAGGCCATAATAAAAGCCTATATCGCGTTTTCTTCGGATAAATACTGCATCAAATGTTGTAATATAGCGCTGTACAAGATAAGGTTGTAAATGCACAGCATATAACCGCCCGTATGTCCCTTTGATCACTAGTCCAATTGAGTTTTCGAATTAATATAGAATCATCTCAGTTGAGTCACTGTGTTAATAGTCAAGTCTGATAAAGTCTCCTTGTATCCATATATCTGCGGTTTATATAAAGGAATATATGAATATTCAATGCAATTTGTTTTGTTATCTTTTTGTGTTTTTTTTTGTGTTATTAAATCAGTTAATGGCATGAAAAGGAAAATTTCCTCGCAAGATTTATGATAAAATAACAAGTGCAAATACATGTATTAAAGTCAGTTCTTTAGTTATGTTCATGATTTAGTGTGAAAAGTGAAAAATCAGTAACAGCTTGAGAGTATAAATTATCAACGCCTAACAGTAAAACTGCTATTTCATGAGTTTCCCAAACTTGTTTTGTATTAGCTTTAAAAATTTTCTTTTAGGGCATGTTTTAAACCCAATTTTTTACAAAATTTAAATTTTGTAAAACAAAAATTTTTTAAATTGGGCCACAAATATCTGTTTTTCCGATTCCAAAATTTAAACAATGTTATCTAACGTGTTAGAATGATGGATAAAACAGCTGTTCCTTTAAATAAGAATATATGATTAACATTTTGATTTCACAGGTATATCGGGAAATGTTTATTGATATTTGAGTTTATCTTCGCGGTGATTTAAATATATCAAAACTTTTGAAGATATCAGAAATCTTATATCAAAAGCTTTAAAGAGAAATCTGAAATATATTGTGAAATGATTTACTATCTTTAAACAGTTATTCTTAATATTCTCATTTGTATAACTTTACTTATCTAATTTATGGGAGACAAAGATGATAAATATGCCGCTGGCTTTTGCTCCAGAGCAATTGAATTTTTGAACAGCGCTTATTATTATTATTTATCTTTCTTTCTTCTGTACAACAGATGGTTGAATATTTCAAAAAGCTCAAGTGAAAATAAATTGTGTACAAAACGTTGTTATTTATTTATTTATTTATTTATATAAACTCTGAGAGCACAAACAAACCAGGTCGTGATTACAACATAGTCATACTAATTGTCTCTGGGAATAAAATTACTCTGCTATATAGAATCATTCATATTAACATGATCGTTTCATCGTCATATTTACATGATCGCGGCCTAAAATGAAACTCGGATGTTTGCAAAGTCAACTTTTTGTCCACCTTTGTTAGTATTTTTGCGCAAAAGATTATTGGTCATTTTGAAAGGGCCATGTTTTTGTTTAGAAGAAATGCCACACTACGTGTTCGATAATGATGTCAAAGCAAATATTTATCAAAACCTTTTAAGACATAATAAGAAAGTGTTAGCGTTACTAGTATTCCGCAAATACATTGAAGTGCACAAAATGACAAAATGTTCCTAATAAGCATTAATTGCAAAAATAATCCCCAAAACATACTCTTATTTATACTAAAATTTGCTGCAAAACCCATTGGTCAATTTAAAACAAAAAAAAAAACATGATAAACCATAAAAAACAAGATGAAGTATAATATTTATATAAATATCTTTTGGCTGGATTGTTTTTTCCCAATCTAAAAATAGATTTTATAACAATACAACATATACCTTCCTGTGCGTAAATCGTATTCATTTGGTATAGTATTATATTCACAGCCTGAATTGTATTTTCAAAATCTAACAAAATGAGACTCATGTTTGATTATCATTCGGCACTGACCATAAAAGACACATGAACATAAAAACTAATCGACGCATTTTGTTCTCTTTTGGCATATATTTCGATTTAAATATCAATGATTCACTATTAAAGTTAAAAGTGTCACCGCTATGATGGCATTAATACTCAAATAACTTTATTTGACGCATGTTTTTACTCACGTCTTTTCATCGCGCTTCATTGAACAGCCGAAAGTTCCTGTTTTAATTTCCCTTATAAGGCTTTACTTTTAGTTATTCCAAATAATCTTAGGCTAGTCATAGAATTAAACAATTATTGACTTGTAAGCCATTAAATATGATGTGATATCGTTTCGGTCAATAGGACATACTGCCTGTTAATGTCGCATCATATTCAATGAACCTCACAAGGCAATTATGTCTAATTATACATAGCTTATAATTGGACTGAATATAAAGAGATGTGTAGTTTGTATTAAAACATTCCGGTATTTGCCAAAAACGGCGCATTTCACATTCCGACAAGATTATAAAATCAAAACGCAAAGTAATTTTGATAAACAATCATATTTTGAACCATTGTTCCGAATAAAAACAAACGTGTTCTCATTTTTTATAAGTCTTCTAAAATACTTTGAACACATTGACAATATGTTCAATTCTACGAAATGATAATTGTTTTCAAAATTGTTTAACACAGCACGGTATGAAGTACAGATGTACAGTAATAAAAAATGGAAAATGATGCGAATGCATAGAATGATGATACAATAAATTATCTTCTGCCGAACAGGCTAACTCAACAGAACAATCTCTCCAAAGTTGACGTCATACATGTTTACGCAAAATCATGCATTTTTGCTTAACATTTATACTAATATTCTAAACTAATGATAAATAAATTGATGCCTGTCTCACTTTATGAGATATTAAATGATCTTTTTAGGCTTTTGTTATTTCGGGGAATCCCTCTCTATCTCTCTCTCTCTGGAACACAGTAAAATGGCACCGTAAATATCATTTAATTTAGCTCATTTAGTATAATGTTGAAGTTGTAGATTTGCAAATCAACGACTGAAATGCAACCACACATTGACCAGGATCTACAATACACGCAAGCGTTACCAACAGTGTAACGACGTTTCTTCCGGAACAATATTGAACACAGGTCTTGACACCCGCTCTTTGTCCAGCCCTTGCGACTTTGTTGTCCTGCTTGGTCCTTAACTGGTGGTCCTCTGTAGCTTCGTATGCTCAGTGAACTCGCTCTATCTTTTAAGTCTTTCCTTTCATATTTTCTCTGAAACCAGGTTTAAAAGTTTGTTCTTATTATGGTCCCTGTAGAAAGAATTGTTGAGAAATGTTTCTGTTAATCGATATTGTATTGAAATGTTTAAATTCGAATATTGAGTTTGACACAAGTTACATCGTTTAATTGAAGCAAGTTCTTTGTTATATTCAACATACATATATCGTCAAATAATTTATCTCAAAATAAGATATGTTGGTATCGTTTAGAGACGTGACATAATCACCATCACGAAGGTTAATACAGTTTATTCTTCCTTTTCGGGATATCAATATTGTATAGAAATGTTTTCGAGACAAGCAACAAAAACTATGTTGGAACAGATGTTTCATTTCATATCTGTTGTTGATAATAATGTAATACACATCATGATACAAATGCGTCAGAAAGGTGTATTTGGAAAGCTTTGTCTACGAGTTATATAAACATATTAGAATGATTAGAAAATGCGGTCAATATGAATATATATATATATATATATATATATATATATATATATATATATATATATATATATATATATATATATATATATATATATATATATATATATATATATATATATAGATATATATATAACGAGAGAGAAAGTGTGTGTAAATGGAATGAAATTCCGTGGGTAAAAAGGCAATTCAACTATATTTTGTTTGTGTTTGTTAAAGGAACTCTTTAAATACATATGCCGAGTTTTTTTCTTCTGTCTCATCCCATTAAAAAAAATTTGGGAAAAATTTTTAAACCCGAATTTCTTTTTAAGTGAAATTTTCAAAAATTTGGGAAATTTTTTTCGTGTTTTTGTTTTAAATTTGGTTTTAAAAAAATCAACATTTATTGGGTTTTCATATTTGGGGCCGAATTTCGGGAACGTAATCTTAAAGTAAGACGTATGGCCTACCATTTTTTAAATTGATTTAAAAATATTGGGTTTTGGCCCTTTTTTCAAGTAGATAAAAAAAGCATTTTTAATTTTTAAAAAAAAGGCGTAATAATCTTAAATTATTCAAAAGAATTTTTTAAATAAAGGCATCAAAAGCCAAAAATAAACAAACCAAAATAATATACTTTACAATAACAGAACATATTGGTTCCCCAAAACCCCCGAAGGTTTTACCCGCGCCTTGAAAAATCAACCCCCCAAAAATATTTCCTGGTAAACCCCGGGAAATTTCCAGCTAATTTTTCCCTCATTAAATAAAAAGCCTTGAAATATTATCAGGATTATGGTATCTACATGTTTCTAAAATCAAATTTACTTAAAAAAAGTTAAAAAATTTAAATTTCCCTTTCTCGCCCCCCAAACCCACTTCATTTTTACTGACCCTGAAACCCCTAACGAAGGAATCTACATTTTTATATCCAGGTTTAAAAGTTGTGCCGAATTACGCAAAATATATACAACGTATTCGGGAGAAGTGTGAAATCCTGTTTTCATTTTGAAACATGCAAACAATGCTTATTATCTGTGTGCTCATAAACTGATTTTTCTCACATTATGATTTCAATTTCAATATATCAAGACAAAAACAATTTTATCCTACATTGTTTGTTAAAAATAATATACTTTTCTCTTAGATCTTGGTAACGGGTCCTTTAACTTTGTATGTAGGAAGATAATGATAAACTGAATTTGAATCTTTCCGCAAGAAAGGTTATTTAGTTATATTACATACATGAATTTTGTATTTACTTCAAATGAAATAAAACATTTTTTCTAAAAATAAAAAAGACGCCAGCGGATGTCCGTCTACTATACGTAAGTTATCGCGGGTTATAACGTTGTTTGAGTTAAATAGCAATGCATCAATAAAAATTCAAGTGCTGAAAAAAACTAAACATGATGCCAATACATATTAAACACATTAAATATTAAACTGACATTATGCTCAATTTTTCATTGTCAAGTTAAGCTGAATTGACTATATATTTCAAAAAATATAAAAATAAATCTAGGATAAAATATAAATCTGCCTAAAATATAAAAAGTCTGGCCCAATATTTTTATAAATTGATCCTTGCAGGCAATTTCCCATGGATATTTATAGAAAAGTCCTTGGGACTCGTGAGTTATCTATAGTATAGTTCGTGCGAAGTAAGTTATAATATTGAAAAGAATCGTGGCAAACTGTTAACAAATTTAATTTTCACATATTCACTCACTATATAACCTAGGGTGGGCATAATGTTACGTAAATATATGATAATATAATATTAAAAATTTTCTCAAAAAGGGATTTATCGTGCGTGTGTCGCCTTATCACAATATGTGTACAATTATATCCCCAAGGATAAAGTTGTTATACCAAAATCGTGACAATTAATATTCTGATCTTGTGCTTATGTTAGATGAGATCAATTTTATTTATACAGTATTATATATATGTAGACCACACGGACAGAACAGAAGGTTCAATAACATTACATTAAATTACTCTATCGTCAAAAAAGAACCACATGTCCGTAATCAGAGAGACAACATCTAAATATTCGATCACACTAACCATTTGGAATTATGCACCCGATTTCTCCAGTACTTTTACCAGATTAAAGCTGCTACAAAATGACAAATGCGGGTAAAGATAAAAGCGTTGTATGAACATTTATATAAAATATTTATCAGTTCAGTATAAAGTATGATTATGAATCAAATCTGCACATTTGACGTAAAGAATTGTTAAAATATATAAATGTTTAATAAATGATATGTAGCGCAAGATCAGTTCCTGTCCTTTCACAATATTTGATTTTAGATGTATTTCAATCTATCAAATGTCAATGGCATTATTGTTCTAGTCCCTTGTGCAAAGCTAAGTAGTAAGATTTTGCTTTGGTATATTTGTAATTTATTATTCTGAATAACGTGACAAGTAACTTAAACCATTTATTTTCTATTTCTCAGAATACTTATACATGTTTCAATTAACAATATACAAATGTACAAAAAGCATTTCAAATACTCTTTAAAAAATAATTAGAATGAAAGACAGACATGAAAAGTGATATTGTATCAATTACAAGAATATACCAAAATAATTTCTATTGCATCCTTTACATCTGAAACACAAGATTGCTTTTTATCTTTTAATCCCATTTCATGGCTATTTTTACGTCTCTTGTCCGTCTTTCATTCATATATCTGTTAAGTCGAACATCTGCTGCGAATTATGTTTGTAGTTCTATCGTTCTTCTTATAATCTTTGATCCCGATTCAAAATCCCATTTCATTTAATTTAATTTAGCCCATTGTTTTTCATTCAGGGCTCACTCATTTTTATTTCAGGACCATATGCCGCTTTTCGTGGAATGGCACTAACGTTCCATGATAAGCGCCGCAGAATGTTTCTATAGACTAAGTGATAATTTTACCATTTCATGTTATACGTTGAATTCTGCTAAAATCGGTGCTAGGGGCGTGGACGGAAGATTGCAGTTTCCATTACCGTCTCTGAGCAGGCTCAATCAAAACGAGCCTGCAATATTTTCAATTTTTCAGTTTTATACGTTCTGTAGAGATTCTTTTTCTATCTATTCTATCATCTGTTTTATGAAACATCAATGTTATGCCTAGACGGTATATTTTGGTTCGATATATGTTAAATACTCATCTCTTGTATGTCCATGGAAAAGATATTGAATTATTGAATACATTGTAATTATTAAATAAATATAATTATGTTTCATAGAGTATATAAATTGATTAGATGTGGAATGAAGATGTTAGTTCCAAAACCTAATATGTATAATAAAACGTTTTTACAATTGACCGGTCATAGTGTTTTGTGTTCCATTTAGAAAGATTGAAAAATGTTTTTGTTACAACTAAACTTACTGCACGTTTAGCCTTATTTTTTATTTTCATTTTTTTAACAGTAAACACTAAATAAAATATGATAATGTGTTATACGCACTATAAAAGTTTAGTTCATGCATCTCTTTTGAGCGATCATAAATATAGTATAAATGCAATATCAACTCCTGTATCTTAACAAAATATGCTTCTAGCTATGTAGTGGTTGAGAAAACATCATCTATGTTTTTATATTTTGATAAAACGGTAAAACAGAAATGCCTAACCCACTTACAGCATTTGATTTCAAACAGTAACGAGAAATGAGTAATAAATTAGTTTAGCATGTGTAATTACCACAGGTAAAGGATTGGTTAAGCTATTAGGTAAGTGTGTAATACTCTATCTTTTCAGAAATTTTGTAAGTGAATATTTATGTTTCTTAATTAGATTTGATTTTTGTTTCAATATTTCATGATAATTCTCTTCTTTAACATAGTCGATAGTTATTTTGGATTCATGGGTATTTTATAGTTTAAAACGACACCAAATTGTTATCTCCTGTACAAAACGTGCAATGATACTTTAAAAGAAAGTTGTTTGCATCATTCATTATCAATTTGAGGCAAAATGTTTGTAATTTATAAGCATAAACAGAATATATAATAAAAATTGATATGACTTCATCCGCAGAATAATATTATATTTCGTCTAGTACCTTGAATATTAATAAAAGTGCCAACAATACTGAATGTTATTGTATAATACACAATGACCTACACCCTACACCCAGTATTATAAGATAGCATCATTCGCGTAGTATATTTGTAGCTTTAACTTTCGGAACATACTGTTTTGAGATTTGCGAGCAAATCATGCCGAGATAACGTTCAAATTGTTTATTTGAGTGGTAAAACACCGTTCAAAGCGAAAATGTCATAATATGCCTTATATAGCTATTATTGCATTATCTTCGGCAAAATTACTGCACCAAATGCTGTAATATAGCTTTACAAGACAAGTTGTACATTGTATATGCAAAACATATATCCGCCCTACGTCAATATGACCTATAAAATCAGTCCAGTTGAGTCACTGTGCTAATAATCAAGTCTGATAAAGCCTCCTTGCATCCATATCTGCGGTATATCTAAAGGAATATGTGAATATTCAATGAAATGTGTTTGTTATCTTTTTTGTGCCATTGAATCAGTTAAAAGGGGAATTCCCTCGCACGATTTATGATAAAATAAGTGCAAATACATGTTTTAAAGTAAGTTCTTTAGTTATGTTCATGATAAAGTGTGAAAAGTGAAAAATTAGTAACGGCTTGAGAGTATAAAATTTTCAACGCCTAACAGTTAAACTGCTATTTTGTGAGCTTCAAATTGTTTTGTATTAGCGCTAAAATATCGTTTATGCATGTTTTCACCAATATTTACAAAATTAATTTGTATACTAAAGTTTTATGGACACAAATATCTGATTTTCGATTCCTATAATAATGTATGTCTAACGAGTTCTCTTGGTTTATGAAATGCTTACCTTTCTAACGTTTTAGAATGATAGATAAAACAGCTGTTAAGATATAGGAATGAAAAAAATAAATAATAACATTGATAACGATTATGATATTTTATTGTTTATTTGGTCACATTGAATGCAAATGCAAAGTATAAGGTATATTTTCCATTAAGTTGCTGTATCAACATTTGTATGAAATAGTGGGTGGGGTACATTATTTACCCCGTCAAAAAGTAAACAAATTCTTAAACAGCATGAAAAATACCCACAGTAGGGCAATCACACATTATATTAGCGAGTTCAAATAAACAGTGAAGAATTAAAGCCTTTAACAGTAATACTATAGGCCTATAGGCGTTGTAAAAGGCTTTTTTGCATTATTATTTCTCTCAGAAATCGGGATTTGGGACCTTAAATCAATGTCATTTTTTCAAAAAAATGGCACGTGCGATTTTTTTCACATCATCGTTCAAATGTTAGAAGTACTTGTTACAGAAGTTTTGTTTCTGTTGCTGATAGTTTAACCCTTTATGGAGTTTTTTCGGAGTTTGATCAGCCTAACTTTACTTATCTACTTTATGGGAGACACAGATGATAAATACGCCGCTGGCTTTTTGTTCCAGAGCAATTGAATTTTTGAACAGCGCTTATTATTATTATTTATTTATTTATTTATTTATTTGTTTATTTATTTATTTATTATTTATTTATTTATTTATTTATTTATTTATTTATTTATTTATTTATATAAACTCTGAGAGCACAAACAAACCAAGTCGTACTTATAACATATACATACTAATTGTCTCTGGGAATAAAATTGCTCTGCTATATAGAAGCAATCGTTCCAACGTCATATTTACATGATAGCGGCCTGAAATGAGACTGGGATATTTGCAAAATCAACCTTTTGTCCACCTTCGTTAGTGTTTGTACACAAAGGAACATTGATCATTTTGTAAGGGCCATGTTTTGTCTAGAAGAATTGCCACACTACGTGTTCGATACTGATGTCAGGCAAATATTTCTCAAAACTTTTTAAGACATATAAAAAAAGTTTTAGCGTTACTAGTATTCCGCAAAAGCATTGAAGTGCACAAAATGTTCCTATAGCATTATGGCAAAAATGTCCCAAACATACTCTAATTTATATTAAAATTTGGTGCAATCTCATTGGTCAACAGAACAAATGATAAACCATAAAAACAAGATGCAGTATAATATTTATATACATGTTTATCTTTTGGCTGGATTGGTTTTTCCAAATCTAAAAATAGATTGAAACTCATGTTCTATAAAAATACAACATGTACTTTTTACTTCGTATTCATTTGGTGTTGTATAATATTCACAGCCTGAATTGTCTTTTCAAAATCATTTTCAAAATGAGACTTATGTTTGATTATCATTCAGCATTGACCATAAAGTACACGTGAACATAAAAAACTGATCGTCGCATTGTGTTCTTTTTTGGCATATATTTCGATTTAAATATCAATGATTCACTATTTAAGTATAAAATTTCACCGCTATGATGGCATCTATACCCAACTTTACTTGACGCATGTTTTTACTTACGTCTTTTCATCGCGCTTCATTGAACAGCCGAAAGTTCCTGTTTTAATTTCCCTTTTAAGGCTTTACTTTTAATTTTTCCAAATAATCTTAGGCTATTCATAGAATTAAACAATTATTGACTTGTAAGCCATTAAATATGATGTGATATCGCGTCGGTCAATAGGACATACTGCCTGTTAATATCGCATCATATTCAATGCCTCACAAGGCAATTATGTCTAATTATACATAGCTTATAATTGGACTGAATATAAAGAGATGTGTTAGTTTGTATTAAAACATTCCGGTATTTGCCAAAAACGGCGCATTTCACATTCCGACAAGATTATAAATCAAAACGCAAAGTAATTTTGATAAACAATCATATTTTGAACATTGTTCCGAATAAAACAAACGTGTTCTCATTTTTATAAGTCTTCTAAAATACTTTGAACACATTGACAATATGTTCAATTCTACGAAATGATAATTGTTTTCAAAATTGTTATAACACAGCACGGTATGAAGTTCAGATGTACAGTAATATGGAAAATGATGCGAATGCATAGAATGATGATACAATAAATTATCTTCTGCCGAACAGGCTAACTCAACAGAGCAATCTCTCCAAAGTTGACGTCATACATGTTTACGCAAAATCATGCATTTTTGCTTAACATTTATGCTAATATTCTAAACTAATGATAAATAAATTGATTCCTGTCTCACTTTACGATATATTAAATGATCTTTTCAGGCTTTTGTTATTCCGGGGAATGCCTCTCTATCTCTCTATCTCTCTCTCTGGAACACAGTAAAATGGCACCGTAAATATCATTTAATTTAGCTCATTTAGTATAATGTTGAAGTTATGGATCTGCAAATCAACGACTTTAATGCAACCACACATTGACCAGGATCTACAATACACGCAAGCGTTACCAACAGTGTAAAGACGTTTCTTCCGGAACAATATTGAACACAGGTCTTGACACCCGCTCTTTGTCCAGCCCTTGCGACTTTGTTGTCCTGCTTGGTCCTTAACTTGGCTTGGCTCGTCTGTTATCTTCCGTTATCTTCTCACTATAATTTTCCGCTTCAAATCTCTTTAAGTCTTTTCTTCTCTTTTATCTATCTTCTCTCTTAATCACACAGTTAAAAATGTTTGTCCTTATTATGGTTACTGTAGAAAGAATTGTTGAGAAATGTTAACAAAAACTTGATTGAAATCGTTTCTGTTAATCGATATTGTATTGGAATGTTTAAATTCGAATATTTAGTTTGACACAAGTTACATCGCTTGATTGAAGCATGTTCTTTGTTATATTCAGGATGTAAATAATTCTACATGCAATAAGTTATAGTCGGTATAAATTGTCAAATAATTTATCTCAAAATAAGATGTGTTGGTATCGTTTAGAGACGTGACATAATCACCATCACGAAAGTTAATACAGTTGATTCTTCCTTTTTCGGGATATCAATGTTGTATGGAAATGTTCTTCGAGACAAGCAACAAAAACTATGTACTTCTTCCTTAATTCACACACTTCTGAGCAGCGACAAAACAACTGGTGGAACAGATGTTTCATTTCATACCTGTTGTTGATAATAATGTAATACACATCATGATACAAATGCGTCAGGAAAGTGTATTTGGAAAGCTTTGTCTACGAGTTATATAAACATATTAGAATGATTAGAAAATGCGGTCAATATGAATATATATATAGATAGAGTGTAAATGGTATGAAATAACAATGGTATTATTCCGTGGGTAAAAAGAGCAATTCAACTATATTTTGTTTGTGTTTGTTAAAGGAACTCTTTAAATACTTATGTCGATTTTTTTTCTTCTGTCCCAACCAATTATAATGTGCAAGGTTTATGACAATAAGTTCTTATTAGGTGAACTTTGTCACATTGAACTTTATTTGTGTTTTTGTTTGTATGTGGTTTAAAAAATTTCAACATTGTATTGGTTGTCATATTTGGTGCCGAATTTCGCAACGATAATCTTAATGTAAGAAGTATGCTACCATTAGTACTTGGATTTAAAAGTATTGTTTTGTGCCTTCATTCAAGCAGAAAAAAAACATTCGCATTTGTACTTACAACGATAATGCTGTATGATAATCTTTCACTTTTAAGCCCATCACCGACATTAATGTTGTATATATAATGCGATTATATTATATCTTGGTCAAGCTGTAATGATAATAGATTTATGGAAATGGTGAACGAGATAAATGAAACATCAATAAGAGTGATAAAGGACATTATTTTAATGGAAAAGCACGGTGGTTAAGAGAAGTATATACATCACTTTTCCACTCATCATGATTGCAAATATACTATAAATGTAAGATATTCGGAAAAAATACTTTTATAGTATAAAAATCAGAACAACAAACTATGTCATTACAATGTTTCTATTAACCTCTGAATACGAATATGTTTTTTAAAAACATGTTGTTATAAAATTTGGTCTTTTTCGCTCTTTGTTTTCTTATTTCTAAATCCGTGATCTAAAAACCATTTAGTTCAAAATGTAATATGAAGCTGCTGGTTATTTTATATAACATCAATCACATAATGTCAATGATTTTGAATAGCTTATTTCTGTTTTCTTTTTTTTTTAATAAATAAGTAACAGCAACAAAAATATTTGCAAATACCAATATTAATGTCAATATTTCGCAAAATAATAATGAAAAGACACATGAAAATGTAACTGTTTGACAGATAGAAAATTGAAGCGACAGGTTCTTGATATTTTTTTTCTTTTCATATACTTTCGTTGGCTTTTACATTAATATAGAAATCAACTCCAAATAAGATTTATATATATATATACATAACTGTACAGTTATATAAAGATTTCGGGAGATAAATAATTAGTGGTAAATACATGTATTTTATATGATAAAGAGCATGTCAATCAATAAAAATTTGGTTAATTTATTTACATTTTTATAATTATTTCTGGATATATATCTTATTTGGAAGTAAATGGAAGAAATTTCATCTGACTATGTTAAAATAAGGGTTACATATCCACCACCATTTGTTGTCTGCAGGATTGTTATTATTTGAATCAAAATAAAAATCACGAATCACATTCATAGTGACACAGTTCCCGTCAGAAACCTGAGAAAATACCCATTGTTTGTTGCACTAACATATATTGCTTTGCTTCAGAAGCATGTTGCTAAACACAATGTAAACAAGATCGCAATCATTGTTATCTCTGGTCTGAATAGATTGGCAATCGTGTAATAAAATACAAACGTAACCTCCTAACATTGTCTCGGAGTTCATCAATAGTTTCCAGCTCATATCTATGCCCGTTTTGATACCAACATATCGTATGATAAAAACAGATTAAAAGCCTTACCTGTTTACATGTACATAATCATTATAAGTAAGTTAAATAAAATGAGATATGGTGGATTGGAATTTCTCATTTTTAGACTGCCTTAATTTATATCCGACAGCCAAATAAAAATTGATTTTTTGATAAATAGAATAACATGCTGCATGTTATCAAGAAATGTTGATCGACATGTACAATAAATGTTTCGTTATAATTGTTATAAAATAATTGGCACCAACTGTAATGTGTTGTTTGTTTATGCTTTTACACGTTCCCATTCATTGGAATCCTTTCTTTTTCCCCTTTAAGAAACGTTTTTACACAGGAAGTTGACCGTTTATTAGATATAAACATCTCTATATCTGATATACACCGGTAAACACAATACAAGCTCTTCTTATATACAAGATGAATTTTAACCTACCCAAACGTCATATTGTATTCATCATATTCGCTGAGGGTCAATAAATGGTAGTGGTTGTTAATAAGGCATTGTCAATATTTACCTTAATTTTCTGTTTACTTCAGGTACACAAACAGGGTTCGTAATTTAGATTAAAAGTCAGATGAATTTCATCAAAATTGCCTTTCTGCGAGTAATTACATTACTGCAATTTGCATTGATTTCAAAAACTTCTAAAGATCATTGATTTTCTTGGTTGTTTTAAAAATATTACAACCATTAAGTTTAGGGGGCGTGAGGGATGTTGCACTTATTCATTAATCCTCGTTAATTAATCAAACAAAGTCTGCAATGTACATGTAATTTTGTTGCGATTAATGATTCCGTCTCAAGATCGCTATACACCACAACAGCAGGTGTCAAGTACCATGTGGCAGCTGTAAACGTCGCTCAGTACTTAACTTTAGTGTTGTTATAATTTTCTGGTCCTTCGGGATCATTAATTCCAGCACTTATTAGTGATATAAATTGAGTACATTTTAAGCCGGTGCTAGGGGACTAAGGGATGTTGCAATTTTTCTCTATCCCTCATGTACAGACTCAATCAAAACGAGTCTGCAATTTTCATATAATTATAATTTTGTTGCGATTAATGCTTCCGAGGGCTCACTCTTTCACCAGATCTTTATATTGCAACAAAATTTGAATTACTTGTGTGCCCTATTGTAATGTACAAGAATTTAAGAATATCAATATAGTGAGCCAATGTATTCAATACATTTTCAAGATAATGTCAGTATTTATGTCTGCTACATAAACGAACACAAACTCTGTTTAGCTTGATCTATTCATGCGGGTATAAATGGAATGATATCTTATTACAGTATAGTCATTGTAACTACTTCAACTTAAATAGAAAACTTAAAATACTAGAAAAAACAATAAAGAAGCTATTTGGTTTGGTTTTCAACATTCGATAATATAATCGAAACGTTTTCTATTAAAGAGAAGAAATAATATATGTTTGTAAAGGATATGTTTATACAAACACGAATTGTCTATCCACGGAAAGTTCATAATTAATTATTATTTCTTCAGCTTGAACTCCGTAACTGAGTTAAGCTAATCATGAATTAAACACTCTATAAAATAAAAGTGTACTAATTGCCAAAAAACAATAGAACAAAAGAGGTTTCAGGTAATTGGCCAATAAGTAACTTTCTTGAAATTATAACAGGAAACCAAAATTAAAAACAAAACTTTCGGGAAATGAAAATATAAGCATTTCTGGCATATGGGCCAATAAAAGACTAAAATTGCATACTTTGAAGAATCGCAAAGGAAGGTACCGACAAGTAAAGGAATTCAATATATAGCATAAAATATAAAACAAAATCCTTAAATCGTTTTCATTACAATGAAATCCAACATGCATCTTTTTTTTTGTCTGAAAAAATGTGAATAAAGATAAGGCAAGAGAACAATCACATAACACAGCCCCGACGTACCACAGCCACACCGACAAAGCACTCAGTACTACACCAAAACAAAAACAGTAAAGAGCATACTAGCGGAGAAAGAGGGGACGGATTAACCAATATCTGTTAAGCATATCTGTTTAGTTAGAAAAATTACAGGAAAATTAAAAAAGAATACAACCAAAAGGTTTGGTACGGGAAACAAAGGGAAATGAACTCGGTGTAAGGGGAGGTGGACTTTAAATATTTATCTTACACAAACAATAAGAAAAAGGTTAATAATGAAACCCTGCGACAATTCGTTACTTTTTAAATGCATATAAACTTTAAATTTTAGACAGAGATTTGCTACCTTATAAATCATTGAAATAAGGCTATTAATTTGGTATATTTCTGTACTCATTATAACATGTGTAAATGTCCATGCAACAAGCGGAACTTTTGTAATTCTTTGCCTTCAAAAAACAAGTGTTAATTATGAATTTTTTTAATCACAACATCAGATGTTGAGGCCCACATTACAAGTTTATATGGCGCGCTTCTTTCCTGTGTTTACAATGACGAGTGTTAATAGTGAGATTATATGCTTACAATGTGTGTTACACGGTTCCTTTCACTGGTCATTTGTCCCCTAAATATTCAGCCTTGTCATAATTGTAAGTCTAATAACACATTAAACTTCACAAAACGATTTAAGTTTACCACCAATAAAGTACTTTTGATAATGATATCAAACGATATTTCGAAAATATAATGTACTAATATATTTGTTACCTCCACAGCAAACTCTGCCTCATTCATGTTATACTCATTAGTTGTTTGATATGCAATTGTATACTTGTCTGTTTAGTTGTTGATATTTTTTTCCACAAAAGTTCTCTGTATATGTATATGATTCCATAACATAGCATGCATACGTGGGTAGTCTATGAACTCTTAAATGTTTTAAACGTTTGCAGCATATTTTGGAATTTGAAATCAATTCTGGGCAGTTTATTAAAATTTTCATTCAATGTAAATAATAAATTATAAAAGTAAACGTATCATATTATTATTTGATCAACTAGATATAACTTAACCGGTCTTAGAACAAGAATTTATCGCTTCTGCAATAATTCACTGCAATTTATCCTACGCCTTTCATTGTAACATTTTATAAAGAAAGATTATTTTGAAGCAAGTTTTTGTTCGTGTTACCTTATTTTGATCATAGCATATTAGTATCAGAAACATTTCACTAACACGTTGTATCGCATTGATTAACACTCACACAACAAAAACCCACAATGATTGTAATTTATACGAGGGAGTAAAACTGTTGTCCTGTATTCATAGAGATATGCCCTCCGTTAGATTCAAATTCATTACGCCGAATTACCTAACCGAACAAAGCTATCAAACAACGATCAGTAATGATGAGGTTTTTCATTAGTAAAATATAATCAACATTTCTATATGATTTATATTATATAAGTAATAAGATGCCCAGAATAACGTTGGAGTTACAGTTATGATTTGAAAGTATACTTCATTTTGTAAAAAAAAATGAGAGTAATTTCACTGATGTGCTTTGGATTACTTTAGAGGTTTGTCTACGTTTTTTTTTTGTCTTACATACTCATCATCATAATTTCTGAACAAAGCAATTTACTTTTTTTTATTTTGAAAACACTTCTGTATTCAATTTTATTTCTCATTTTTATTCGATGACCGTTCTGCTGACACAAATCTGCAAACTCTAAAATCTTAAGTATGAAACAGAGTATGCATAGAATTTATAAGATGTATCATTTTTTTACCCTTACCACGCTATATGTTTTTAAACTTGTTCATCTATAAATCTGAGCATAATGTCTCACCATTTTAGAGATAATTTCAAAATATTTACTGACTGAACACGGTTTCCCAAGCTTATCTTGGTATCAAAGCAATGGTCACAGCAATGGAAATTTAACAAAAAACGAGAACTTTGTATAATAATTATTTCTTGAATAGCATTAAACAATCTTGGTAAAATGTGATGATTTACAACAGGTCTTCAGTTTCCAATGTTTTTGCTCTAGACATCATTCCATTTTCCTCTTCATCTTTAGATTTTGAAACTGTTACAAGCTTCTGCGATTGTAAAAATGATTTTCGTCTTGTTTGAAGCGGACATACTGAACGGAGAATCCAAAACAAGCCCGCTAAGAATTCCTTGTTACAAAAACAGTAAACAAACGGATTTAATGCTGAACATAAAAGGTAGGACTTTAACAACAACTGGAAAACTGTTTTCCCAGCTTTAGAGAGCTTGTTGTAAAAGGTAGGATTACTAAGACGTAAGCAGACGACACTTAAACATGGAAGGTAGCAAATTTCAAACAACATTGTTAGAATTATCATCATAAAAGTAATCTTCTGTATTCGGTTCGTCGATACTTCTTTAGTTTTTCCATCCTGTTGACACATTGATTCTTTTCGGCGCTTAACCAAAGTTTGTATCACTTGACCATACAAAAATATAAGTATAATAAACGCCAGTATGATTGAGGTTATGTATACCCAGGTAGTTACCACAGGAAACGGAAATGTCAATTGTGTCATTGTGTCATCCATTAAACATGACTTTCCGTAAATTGTCGGTATTTCATTTAAATGATCCGGAGAAGAATTTGATATTTCGCCCATTGAAGTATTGGACTTATTCATTATCCCTCATGTACAGACTAAATCAAACCGAGTCTGCAATTCTTATGTTATTTTGTTGTGATTAATGCTTCCGAGGGATCACTTTGTTTCCAGAATTTTGTACTTCACAACAGCAGGTGTCAAGTGCCGTGTGGCAGCCGTAAAAAGTTGCCCCGTACTTCACTTCAGTGTTGTTTTATTTTCTGGTCCTTCGGGATCATTGATGCCAACACTATAAAGTGTTGAGAATTGAGTACCGCTCAAGCCGGTGCTAGGGGGCGTGAGGGATGTTGCACTTATTCATTATCCCTCATGTACAGACTCAATCAAACCGAGTCTGCAATTCTTATGTTATTTTGTTGTGATTAATGCTTCCGAGGGATCACTTTGTTTCCAGAATTTTATGTAATGTGATTAATGGTATACTTTGTGTCCCGTTAATGAAGAACATTGGTAACGCTGTTATTATCGAAAATACAATGTTTATGTAACACATCTTTCTTGATTTATCAGGAGTAAATTTCGATTTCCAAGGCTTACAGACCAATCTATAACATTCAATGGCAATAATTATCAATGTAATGCTCGATATATTGTTAACACTGTAAGAGAACCATCGAAACGACTTGCACAACCATCTTAAATCCAAATTAAAAAAATGTGCCATTATCACAAGTTCTGTTGGCATGACAACCGCGCAAGTTAGAAAGTCACATGTCGCCATAGTCATTAAATATTGTCTGGCAATAGCTTTCTTTAAGCGCCTAGTATATACAAGTAAAGTTAATATATTGCCCGGTATTCCAATAACCATCAAGATTATAATCAATGTAAATGATGGTAAAAATATTTCAAACTGTTTATCGTTGGCCTTTGTAATTACTGTAAAGCGGATATCTTGATATCTGTGATAAAGCAACACATCATATTTTACAATATTGTAACTTATGTTTGACATTTTTTCTAACATTTGTAAAATTGCAAATCTCTTGTAGATAATTAATGTCAATATTTACATCCAACCTTTTTGCTAGAAAGATTGCATAAAACGATGCTTCACAATTGTAATTCTAATTACTAATTGTTTTAATTCATGTTGTCCGCAGTGAAGTAATCGGTATTTTCAAATCACTTATAACACGTAAGAGAGATTTCTCATTAGTGTACTTTCACTGTTGATTGCATATGTAGCACTTAAGGAATTTTATCAAACAAAACACATTTCAACAGTCTGCAGTTCATCGATACTATTCCAAAATAGATTTTCCTTCAATACTTCAATACATCTAACGTCGCATAAAAACTGCTAGTCTTCTAAAAGTCATTTACATTCCTAGATCCTCAATTTATATTCATCTAGCAGTAGGTTGGGTATTGCTGCTGTGTTCTGAAAAGTTAAATGGTATATTGTTTTCAAATCTTGTCAGTTTATCATTATGATGTATCATGATATATTTTATATGGATAAAGTTGCAGCACAATAAATATAGGATATTCAAGTTGTTTTCTATAACTACAGGTTTCATTTTCATCGAGTGGTCACGAGTGAAATATTATAAATTTCATACCAGAAGATGGGAGTAAATCCTGCATTTATAGCAAAAGTTTGAATTTTCTATATTATATACATTTTTCTCTTTTTCTATCACACTTTGAAAGACAATCTCTAACATTCTGTGTATAGAAAGTAGTCCGGCATGACACCATAGAAAATATGGAAAAATATGTTTCACTGCAGTGAAAAATAATATTTAACAGTAAAAATACGGAAAATAAAAATGCATTTTATTTCAGCAATATTTCTCAAACATTTATAACCAATATTGACATATTCGAGTATTGATGAAAGATATATAAAGGTTTTAGAGGTGGAAAAAAACAGATTTAAAACGGATAACATCAAGACATATCTTGTAAACAGGATGATATTAATGATTTATTAATTCATATTTCATAGCATTTCCTTTGCTTGTGTTCATAAATATGTTTGAACGTGCAAACATGTGATATTGCCTAACATTTGAACATGAAATCAACAAATGTATTGACTTCAGTTTTGTTTGTTTTGAAAAAAGGAATAGAAATAATTTATTTGTGAAAATTCGTTATCAATAGCAACATGAATCTAATCATACCTTATATCAACATTTATAATAACATACCCTAATGTAATAGATGCTTTTGTTTTTGAAATTTCCAGTTATTTTGATATTTTGATTCCATCATACTTAGTGTGTTATAACATATTACGTTTTGTACGCAAAAGTCAAACATTTTTGAGTTAAAAATTGTTTATTGAACAGCATGGGTCTCTTTCTCATTATATCCTTGAATTCATAATTTAATGAAATGAAATTTCTATCAAATACATTTCAGAAAAAAAAACAATCAGAGAGTTTGGCAAAAAATGAAAAATGAATAAAAGATTTTAATAGCATTTTATATTCAATTCAAGATTCAAATGTCTGTTTTGACGTAAGATATTTGCCACTTTTATCAGAGAAATAAATTATTTATTTGCAAACCATCATATTTTAAGTTTTTGATACAAAATGCGCACTGTGATAGTTGCTGTGTTCAGGAAATACATCAACTTGGGGAAACATAATGTCAAGCTTTTTTTTACCTCAAAATAAAAACAAATATAATATTTTTTTTGGCCAAAAACCATATACAAATGTTGTCCAATTTGTGATGAAACAAATATTCTGTATACTACAGAAACATACACATGTTAAGAATTGTATCGAATCAATTATCTTTTGTATGTGGGTAAATCTGATACAACAGTTCCTGCGTGTAAAACTAGCCAGAGAGTTTACTTTTGTTCCAATTTTGTTCCATTTTTAAGCTATTTAACGATTGAAATGCGATATGTTTGTTTCTATTATAAATGGTTGCACACAGTATTGAAAATATCGTCAATATAATTCATTTGTATAATAGTTTGGGACCTTTCTGTTGAAAATGTGTCAGAGTTAAATCGTATACAAATTCAAGCACATGCGTTAACTGGCGTGCAGGTATTATTTACCCGCATTCTAAAGCATGCCCATTGATTGGCTCATTTTTGCTGGGGTTTACTTATTGTGACATCAGAGAAAGGGAAAGCGATAGAAATATCATATGTAGATGCTCGTTCATTGGTTACTTTCTCTGGGGTTTCATATTGTAACAACAGAGAACGTGTTTTTAAGGCTAACTGTGACACAAAAGTGAAATAACATCACGCCCCTCGTACAAATCAGATAGCCTGAATGTTTCCACGCTCTTTCTATTACTTGTCCAGATAATGGTTAGGTTTTTTCATCATACACATGACGTTAAATGGAAAACCTTTTGCAACAGCATAAACTCATAGGTAACTTTTTTGTGAAATTACATTGATACAGGACTTTGAATATAATTTACTCTCCTCAGTTGATTTTTTTATTATCATTCGGTTATAAAAGTGTGCTTATTAATGAACATATATCTCTATTGTTGATAGAAATAAATATATATTTTGAATTTAATATTTGTTTGAATCAAATAATATATCTCGACGAGTACTTACTTACAATATCGTAATATACTTGAAAAGCTATGAGGTTTCATGTCGATTTGTGGTCAATATCATTGTTTATTTTGTAAAAATAATTGAAAATTATACATCAAAAACCTCATGTAGTAATTGCTCATTAGAAAGTAATCATTTATTAAATATGTATTGAAACTTGATCTCTATTGTATGATTTGTGAAACAAAACCATAAATATTATGCACAAGTAGGTTGATAAAAAAACTGGTTTGCAATTTCACATATTGATGTTTACTAGATGAATTCGAAATCTAATTTTGTACAGTATATGCGATAAAAAATTTAAGCTTTAATTTGGTTTCGTTTCCATGTCAGTTAAATAACGATATAGATAAAAAAATTGAAATCTTAGGGGAAAACATTAGCACAGTTCTTCAAAGCATATGTTTACGGTTCAAATAATTATGCACGTTGAAATATTCCATATATACCAAGAACCTCTTGAACATAATCAAATTTTAAGCTTCAAATGATCATAGCTTTACATGTTCATGCCTATATAAATAAACAATTATAGATAATATGAAAAGATTAATTTTATATTTTTTTTCAATTCAACAATGACATATTATTTCATAAATTTAATAAAAAAAAATATATCACCTCCTTTAGCTATAAATGCGGTGTGTATATATTTTTCCTTTTTTTTACATATGTCCCTTGTTTACCCTAAATAGTTTATAATCATAACATGAAACTTAAAACATAATTGTTTATGAATATAGCTATCTATAAAGATTAAATATCTTTTGATAAATAAATAATTGGCTATTATTTTCTTTGCAAAATGACAAACTGAGGCAAATTTAAAAGTGGCAATATCAAAATATAAAATGCAAAACAAAAATATTTTAAGTTAATGTAAATTAAAACATTGTGTGATAAAACACCAGTATTTCAAAATATTATATATAATATCACTATTGACTGATGTAGCGCAAAGCTATTCCACGATAGGTTACAGTTGGTAGATTTTCAATTAATATTTTTTGTTGATGCTGCTGCTGCTGCTGTCGTTGTTGTTATACACCAAGCCGTTTAACTTAATGTCATTTTTGTCTTACTAAATAATCGCGAAATGACAAACAAATTAAACATTGAGAAAGGTATACTCGTAGAACATTTTCAACTTTGATATTCTTTAATGATTTAAGTTTCTTTTCTTTTTTGGATTTTTTTTTTATTTTTTAAAAAAAAATTTCTAGTTGGGTGATTACAGTGTTTCTTTTGGAAGAAGAAATACATGTAGTTTATTTCGTTAACTCATACATTTACAGTATCTCGTTACATACAATAATTACAAATATAATAATTCTGTGGTCACATGACAAAAGCAAAGAAAAAAATAATAAGAACATAAAAAGTTTTAACTGATGACATTCTAGAAAATTTGTTTCAAACGGAGAACAGACAGCTGCAAATAAAGGAACAAAAAACACCATAACATCATTATCATTCATAGAAATAAAAAGTTCCAGTAAGAAAGAAAAAAACACCAACAAATAAAGAGACGTGAAAAATAACAGCGTCAAAGATTAGATTTGTCCTTTTACGGTTAGCCTGTGATATTCAACTCTCGTTACCTTTGATCATCTTTCAAAATTCCATTTCATTTATTTTTAGGTGGCGTGGATCATAGCTTGCAATTACCACTTCTTTCCATTAACAGGCTCAATTACATGAATTAGATTGATTGAGACTGTTGCATTTCACTTTTCGGCTTTTTGTGCATTCTTTAGGGATTCTGTATCTCTATATTTTATATCGCTAATTTATGTCAAGTATAGATAATCTCAATAACACTTAATAACATTAATATATATACTGAACAAAAAAAACTTCCACTGTTTAAATTAAGATCAGATATATTCTAAAAAGGTAAGAAGGGTTAAACTTTTTTACTTGTATTCCAAAGCAAATTTTTCTAGGTATAAATAAAACTGATGAAATGGTTGATAAAATGTGGTAGAGATCGTATACTAAAAATCTGGAAAAACAATGATCTCTCGACAGCATTAAAACAACAAAATTACATGGAAATTGCAGACTCGGTTTGACATGATCACAAATTAATACCGGGTATGGCTACCTTTCACATGAATCATTTGCAAGGGAAACGTCAAGTGTCTTGATTTTTGCTGCGACTGATATTTTATTCCTTGATAAGGTTTGTGTCTTTTAATTTATTTTTGACGGTGGAAAAGAGAGACGTGGCCAAGCATTAGGGAAATTCACAGTGTTTATTGCAGTTTTGCACGTACCATTAATCTGTTGGAACATAGTAATATTGGCATTATTTTGAAACAGTTGGGGATGTGCCTCGCCAGATTCTCATCTTTGTAGTGTCAGACATTTGATAGGGACAAGGGGGTGCGACGAGACGGAACCTCCGTTCTTCCAAAACGATCTCGTTCAAGTGCCAAACCGTCGGCTTAATATTAAGTTCTTATGTGGTATATACGAATCCTGACATCACTTAGATGGTGGAAGATCTCGACTCTTCAGGGAAAACAACGTTATTTCATTGTTACCTTATCCAGCGATAGTTTGCAGAATTTTTGACTTCACATAAACAGGCGTCACGTGCCATTCGGGATCGTTGGTTCCAGCATGTTTAGAGTTAAGGATTGAGTATCACACCAGCTTGTGTAAGAGGGCGCGAGGCTGTTGCATTTTTTCAGTATCCGATATGTACAAACTCAATGAAACCGAGTCTGCAATTTGCATGTAATATTGTAGTTTTTAATGCTTTCGAGGGATCACCCTTTCTCAAGAATTTTGTACATGCACAATAGATGGCTTTCAAAGACGATATTTAAATGCAAACCCTACTCCAACACGTATACGAACCTGTAGAATTATAAGGTATCAGGAAATAGTAAGTTACATATGAAAATCAGAACTTTAATTGCAGTTGCTTTTGTTGTTTCAAATATGTCTGCTTTTGCGGGTTGTCAATAATTTTGCCAGTAGTTTTGACCTGTTAATAAATTTTGGTTTCATAAAATTTCAGAAATATGTAACCTTGTGGTTTTCGTGATCAGTATTAACCATGAATTGATATATTTAATTATTTATTAATAAATGTTCGAGAAATACGTATAATTTCAGATCGAATCATCATTCTGTGAAGAACAATGAAAACTCAATTAAGCTAAATTAATGGCTAAAGGTAGATAAAAGGTGATAGCTTTGTTTTGTTGTGATAATAAACAGTCACAAATATTGATTGTTCTCGAAATAACATTGGACTTTGAATGCAGTGTATGATCATTTCATTGTCAGTTATTTGAGTGTGTAATTAAGGTTTATAATTCATTATTCAATATCTGAATCAATTCAATTACTGATACAAATACGTGTCACATTTTAGCTAACCTAAAGTACGACAACGAATGAAATGAAAATAGACAGTTATTAAGTAATTTCATATAACGGATAATAACCTGAATACTTCATATTAAATATTTAACCAGACTTTCGATCGTTGACTATAATTGGTGATATTGAAAGGATGCATTAACCTAATCATATATGAGCAATTGAATGTTTAGTTTGTTCATTTATCAACATACATCTCTACGCAAAAACAACAAGATATCATTGATTATGCATTTAGCTTTGATTTTCAGTAAATTGATTCAAGGTATAAAAATGCAATATACATGTAGTTTAATTCGAAATTCGAATATTAGTCCAGACAAATTGTGAATAAGAAATAAATATACAATTTATTGTTCTAGATTAATTTAACGAAATTTAATAAAGAAGTACATGTAAATAAATGCCTTATTTTCTCTAGTTTTCATAATTATTAATAAGTTCTACTTTTTTCTTAATTTGAATATCAAATGTTAGTTACTTTTCAACTTTTTTATAACGCTATGGCCATTCAACTGTTAACAACAATATCTAATGTATATTAAGCTATATAAAACGCATTGCGTTTATTATATAAGATGAAAACGTTATTAAAAGTATTTAAGTTTCTTTGTTCATTGTATAGGTCCAAAATGCAAGCCAGGAAAAACATAAATATAATACAGTGACTTCTACTAAAAACGAATTTTATATCGAAAAAATGATTCTTCTAAATGCAAATACCACTAAAGAAATAAAAACCTAAACTATTGGATGCTGAAATATGCTATTATTTAAAAGATAATTGTATTTTACTTTCTAGGAAAAAGAATCGATGTAAAGCTTATTCAAGTAGTTGCCCTAGAGGGCCTTTAATCCCTAATTCTCTTTACCAGTACTTCTATAATAGATATAAAACAATTCTACAGCTAAATAACACTATATGCTGTAAAAATTATAACATTTGACATTTAATTTATTGAAAATGTTTCAAAAATATGCATTAGAAATATTTTTGTGCACTGATTGTTGTGTATAAATTCATGTAGTTTTCCATGTTTTGGTCAGCGGTAAAAAGAAATTAAATAGTTAACCGTTAGCAAAACACCACAAAGGACATTGATTTCTATGCCTCTTGTGCGTGCGTGCGTGTGTAAGTTTGTGCGCGCTTTTAAAAAGAATATTTGTACTTAACAAATACATTTTAAAAGATGAATATTTTATATCCTATATTGCCATATTAACGTGTATAATAAAACTATTTAAAATCAAACAATATGAGACCTAACAACCTAGCAATAAAGTCTGATGAAGGTTGCTATGATAGAATATCACAGGAAATTAAACTTCCATACATGAGAAAATATATTAAGTGTATAGAGCACTAAAGCGAATAACAAATCAATATCATTTAAGCGTTATAAATGCTTTTTAAAAATCCATGAATATCCTGTATACCTGATTTACTCTTATAAACTTTTGGTAATAACATTCATCCTCGATTCTGTAATTTATGTAACAGACGATATTAAGAAAAAAGACAGAAACGACTTAAACAGTTCAAAAGGAGTGACGTTGGATCGACAGTAGCTGTTAGAGACTTTCATTTGTACGAGTATCTGATTATTGTCTATGTCAAATTTCAAGATAGATGTGACGATTAAATGAACCGTTAAATAAATGCTATTGTAAACATGTTTATACGAAGTAGACTGTCAGAAATGTTCCAATTGGACGAAAACACAGGACAAAGACAAAAATGAAATACAATATCACTAAGCAGAAAGATCCATGAAACATTTAAATGTAGCAAGGAATCACTTGCAATTTTCAATTTATATTGATATGTTACTGTGTAAATTATCTAATAAATGTTGTTTTGCAATTAGTAACTAAGATTGATTTGGTTTATGATTTAGTTTATGAAAAACAATCATAAAAACATAAATATATAAATCTATGAATCTATGCATCTATTAAGTAATGTCTGGTTAATATTTCTTTAAACATTAAATTAAGTTAAATTGTGCTCTAGAAAACTAAATCATTTACAATATATGGACAGCAGATATAATGTAAATACTTATCATATGATAAGATGTTCTAATGTTTGCTGAGTATTATTTTGAACAATTTCTGAGGATACGTATACGTGTAACGTCAAAATAGCATAACTTATCATTAACATGACTATGTACTTAGAAATCATGCAAATTCATGCGCGTGCTGTTGTTGTTGTTGCTTTTTGTTGTTTTTTTTTCTTTTTTTAATTATACATAGTCTTTAAATAATCTCAATTATTTTGCGTATATATCAAGGCAATCGTAGATCTAAATACATATACCTCTGTTACAATATATTTACAAAAGATACACAGAAAACTAATAGACAAAATTAAATAATCATACCCACCAGCAATGTAAAGATATCGTTAATGTCCTCTTTTTATAACAATTGCCATCAACAAAAAATGTTCGGTGAACATCACAAGAAGCGACTGAGAGACTGTCGCCATATGACAACTCTTACTGTATATATATAAAATATTTAACCCAATACGTGAACCGATTTAGCAATAACGAGCTCGTCCCTAGCTAATCTTATGACGATTTCGTGGTCCTGCTTTTGTTTGTCTAATGTTACTGTTAAAATTTTAATGATATTTATGACAACGTATCAACGGAAATACGGTTTTCGTAACAAGAAAATTTTGATCATTGACGGGAAAAAGAGAATTATTATAAACAGTTATACTAATTATAAATAAATGAAATATCTTGAATCTAAATCAGATAAAAATGCGTCAATTAAAGGTTTAATGGTATAATTAAAAATTAATTATACTGTATCAATTTGGGAATGTGTACACTCACGTTGCTGTCATATTCATTGAATGTCATGTTCATGTTTCGAGAGAGTTTGCAACTATGATTGTCTTTAACACATACGTATAGTGAATAAAAATGTTCCAAAACAAAATATCTAATATGCGTTTTAAGTGAGGGTAGCAAGAAATCATTGCTGGATTTCTCAGAAATGAAATACATGTATATAATCGTTACTTTACTAGTACCTTTAAATGATATTTGTCACTAAAGTCTATACAAACATAACAGTACAGAACTATTCAGCTTTCTACCAAAATACAATTATGGTGACGTTCCTTAGATAACAGAAATTACTGTAAATATGTATGGTGTTCATAAATAGCCATGCGCACGTATACATGAACATACATTTAAATAAACATAAAGGAGCTGTTAAACTGTTACATCTACATTTGGTATAATTCTATGAGAAAATCATTAGGACTGACTGCACATAATGAAATACCTTTTGGTCTAGTTACTACATATATTTATAGCCTTGAAATGAACCTCATATGTTTTGGTAAAACTTTAAAACCATTGCCGTCGTGTGCGTACAATATTACATTTAATAAACGTTTGTTAACTGGACAACAATATAGATTCAATAATTGAAAGCTTTTCAATTTTCTGAAAAGTTTATGAAAACTAAGTAAACTTCTTTTCATTTTAAATATTGAATTCTGCTAAAGCCGGTGCTAAGGTGTGTGAACGGTAACTTGCACATTCCAGCACCGTCCATGAACAGGCTCAATCAAACCGAGCCTGCAAAATTTTCAATATTGTTCTTTTATGCGTTCTTTTAGGATTCCATTTTTCTCTTTATTATATACTTATTGAGAAATATTGATAAAATAAAATGCGTATTTATCACTGAAAAAAATTATTTTTCACTGCAGTGAAACATATTTTCCGTATTTTCACTGGTGTCTTGCCGGACTACTTTCTTTTAAATTCTGCCAGTACACAAAACTTAAGGGAACGTTTTTCAAATTTTAATGTCAAAAAAGAGAAAAATGTATATAATAAATAGAAAATTCAAGTTTTTTTCTATAACTACATGATTTTTTTTCATCTTGTGGCATGAAAATTACCGTATTTCACTCGTGACTGCCGCCACTCACGAAATATTTATTTTCATACCACTCGATGAACATAAACCGTGTATTTATAGAAAAAACTTGAATATCCTCTATTTATTAAGTAGATTAGAAAAAGAATATGATCAGTGACAACTTATAAGGTCATAGCACCTATGCATTTAACAACGAAGGAATTTTAACCGCAGTTTACAATAAAATGTAGTATCTCCCATTAAGCATTGACTTGCTCTTGAAATAGCATTTCACTAGTGCAACTTGGCCTACTTTTTCAATTTTCAATATTTATCGAACATAATATCACTTGATGGCTGTAATTACTCAATATCCTGATTTATCAATTACTGACACAAATATGTGACAAAATTGCTTAACCGTAATGATTGTCACCACAATGAACTACACAGAAATCAACTATTATTGAATTGTCTTTACTTATGCCATTATAGTAATTGAACATGACTTGTAATCATGAGATAATGTATTGTTTCATATAACTGAATATATTCAAATTTATAATGTTTGGTTACCATTCAAAATGAAAGAAAAAGATTCTTTGAAATCATTCTCTCAATAGAAAGTGGAAAAATGACTCTATCAGGTTTAAGTTAGGAACTTTATTCAATTCAAATATTTCGTCTGCTAAATGGTCCAGTAACTTATATGCCTCTTAATAAAAACAGTTTTATACGTACAATTATATTTCTTTTAAACAAAAATAAGCAAACGCATGTAAGCTGTTTACTCATTTAAGAATATAAGTCCTTATTTGATCGGCTTGCAGCTTTTAATAATACCTTTATTGTATTATTAATTGAATAGAATTTCGTTTCAAATATTCTGTTAAATTAAGTTGTGGTAAATTAAGAAACACCTTTATCTTATGAGCATCACACAATTAAGTCAACGAAGTTACATTATTGTATTTTATATCAATGTTTATATTTTTGTATTTTATATCAGTATTAACAGTATTGTATTTTATATCAGTGTTTATATTATTGGGTATTATATCATGGTTAATATTATTGTATTTTATATCAGTGTTTATATCATTATATTTTATTTCAGTGTTTATACCATTGGTTTTTATATCAGTGTTTATATTATTGTTATTTTACATCTTTGTTTATATTATTGTACTTTATATCAGTGTTTACATTATTATAATTTATATCAGAATTTACTTTATTGTTTTTTTATATCAGTGTTTATATTGTTGTATTTTACATCAGTGTTTATATTATTGTTTTTATATTAGTGTTTATGTTATTGATTTCAACATTTTATTTCTAGTTGATTGTTCTTGTGTTGGCGGCTGTCGTAAAATGTTTCAAAGTTCATTACTTCACAGTCAATAATTTAATTCAAAGTCTGCAAAAATATATTGTAGGTGTTAACTAATTGTCTCGAAATATCAAATATTTTCTTATTGACAAAATTCATTACTTGATGTGGTGAAGTTTTTACTTTCTTTTCCTTTTAAAAAAGCCTTAACAATTGACTTTTCCGCTTAAATCTCTAACTTCACATTGTTACTCATAGTCATAATAAAACTTTATATTGTATGGTGATTAAAAGATTGTATTACAGAATCACATATTTTTCAAGCATAAAAGCTTTGATTATTATCTTGTCGCTGGTATAATAGCTTTCATACAAGTTTATAGTGTGTTTGGATGTTAATTGTGGCATTTATATTCGTAAATTTTACCATTCTTCTTGTTTTGCATGACATTATATTTATCGTTTACCTTTTTCTACTAAGCTGGCTCTCGGTGTTTGGGGGCGTGAGGGAAGTTGCACTTTATCATTATCCCTCATGTACATACTCAATCAAACCGAGTATTCAATTTTAATGTAATTTTGTTGTGATTAATGCTTTCGATGGATCACACTTTATCCAGATTGTTTTAGTTTGTCATCAGTTGTTTTACTACAATTGTGTTTGTTTAAATTCCATATTGTGTAACAAGTTCAGGTTATTTCCCCTAAGTACATTTTGATGGTTCCGCGTAACTTACGAATTTTAATACAGCGCCAATTATGGAAACGAAAACAGCAACCATAAGAATGTCAATTTGAATACTAATTGTGTATTGAAAAAAAATGAAAATCTTTTTAAAAATGTTGCATGCTCGGTTTGATTGAGGCTGTCCATGAACAAGAGAGGTGCGGTCCGCGCCTCCTTGCTCCGGATTTAGCAGAACGCAACATTATCTGTTAGAAAAACACTATCTGAATATCTTTTTATGCTCGATAATGTCAATATTCAGGTTTCCTTCACACTTAATACACTTAACATGATTTATCAAACACATTATAAAATTTAGCTCAATAACTTTAAATGTTACACACAAAATGCCTATACCATGATATCTTTTAGATAACCATGCATCTGTTATTGCTAATATTATTGATGCATTCTTAAATAGCAATTTTCATTGTGATCAAACAATATGATTGTTCTATTTTAAGACAATAATCGAATAGATGATAATCTCCTAAGATCTCATTTTTTAAAATATTACATTTATCCAATTTACATTTCAGAAAAGAAAGGCTACCAAAAAAATTAATACCGGAGAGATTCCAGTTGAGTTTCGCCAGTCGCAACATTACTTCAAGGAACATGTAATAGCTAACAACAGGCTAACTTTCGAGGCAGTGGCAGTTTGATAGAGATACGACGTTAAATCAAGTTCATGACTACGTTAATTTTAATATTCTTTTGAAAACTATTCGCTGAAAGTAATCATGTCGAATAACAGTCTCAGAGCTGTATCGTATGATGCTTTGGTCCATCAAGATTATCAAGATATCCGCTATACAGTTATTACAAAGGCCAATGATAAACAGTTTGAAATATTTTTACCATCATTTACATTGATAATAATCTTAATGGTTATTGGAATACCTGGTAATATATTAACTTTGCTTGTATATACTCGGCGCTTAAAGAAGGCTATTGCTAGACAATTTCTTATAACGATGGCGATATGTGATTTTCTAACATGCGCGGTTGTCATGCCAACAGAACTTGTGATAATGACACACTTTTTCGATTTGGATTTAAGATGGTTGTGCAAGTCTTTTCGGTGGTTTGCCTACAGTGTGAATAATATATCAAGTCTTACACTACTAGCAATTGCTTTTGAACGTTACAGACTAGTCTGCAAGCCTTGGAAACCAAAATTCACAGATACAACATCAAGGCGCATGTGTTATGTGAATATTATAATATCGGTTGCTATTGCGTTACCAATGTTTTTCGTCTACGGAACACAAACTATTCCGTTATTTGCAATACAGAATATTACCGACGGTAACAGATTTAATACATCTGTGGAAGGTCTAGATGTTCTGATTGACGGAAAGTCTTGTTTAATGGATGATGCAATGGAACAATTATCATTTCCATTTTCTGTCGTGACGTCCGTGCAATATATTTCGTCAATTATAGTAATATTTCTGGCCCTCATAGTGCTCTATAGTCTCGTCATAAACTCTTTGGCAAAGCGCCGGAAGGAATCGTTGTGTCAAAAGGAAGGGAAAATGAGAGAGACGTCGGCAAACCGGATACAGAAGATAACATTTATGATGATCATTCTTACACTGTTATTTGAAATTTGCTACCTTCCATGTTTAAGTGTCGTCTGCTTACGTCTTAGTAATCCTGCATATTACAACAAACTCTCGACAGCTGGGAAAACAGTTTTTCAATTGCTGTTAAAGTCCTATCTTTTATGTTCAGCTTTGAACCCGTTTGTCTATTGTTTTTGTAACAACGAATTTTTAGAAGGGTTGTTTTCTATTCTAAAGGCAGCGTTTCCTTTCCATTGTAGGAATCAATCGCAATTAAGCTCCGACAAAACATGGCTCAGTTCTTTAGGTAGATGATAGTAACAAGTTGCCAACAACAAACAAGACTGAAACTATAGAAATACTGTAAATGTAAATCTTTCTGATTCAAGATTTAATCAGGTTAATTCTAAATGTTCCAGAAAAATTTAAAAAAATATTTTCAACTTACAATTTTTGTTAGTAATTATCAAATTTATACCATGACGCTCGTGTTTTTTTTGTGAAGGAAATTATTTGCAATTTCAAATAACACATAAGAAGTAGCGTCATGATTATACATTAAGAGCCTTTCGGATCGCTTACAGGTGTTATGTTCACCAGTTGCCATCACAATGACGCCATTTTACATTGCTTTACATATGATGTACAAAAATATAAAGGTAGTATTTCGTTTATTTCTTATGTTTATATATACTTTATATATAGTTTGTGTTAATATTTGATACAATCGTTTTGAAACATTATTGTTTATATATTGTATATATGGTTTGTCGTTATATTAAACTATATTATATACTATACTACACGTTTTAAGGTATGACCATCCATAGGTCAGATATATACCTTAAAGGACACTTGTATGCAAAAGTTTAACAAACTGTACCTTACGAAATCGAGTTATGGCCATTTCTCTGAATTTAATCTTTGATGTAAGAAGGGTCCCTTTTCAGAAATAAGGAACCTTTAAATAATTTGCAATATCATCCTTATAAAAACGTTTTTTTCCATTAATTTTTGGTGAGAAACAAAATGTAAGATTTAGCTAACAATCCACATAAGCAAATGATTGTTTCTACTCGTAATTTATGAAATATGTTTAAAAATGTTACCCTACCCCACCTATTTTAACACATTTTTGACCAATGTTCTACTTTCAGAGCCTAATTAAAATAATCCCTACAATTTACTTAAATGAGTGCTTGTTATCAAAATTTTTCTAATTTTTTTCACATGTATAGTAGTTGATCTTGTAAATTGTAAAATGCTTTTATCGTCAAGTTTTGATTTTTATTGCACTTTAAAAATATCATGTACCATATTTGTTATAAAATTTTGCATTATTTAGCCGCAAAATACCTATATTAATTAAATTATAAAAATTAAACACTTTTTTTACCCAAAGGGATATAAGAGATACATAAATAATTATATAAAAAGGGGAAAAAGTTAGATCTTCTGGGATTGGAACCCACGATCCGAAGTTTCAATGTATTTAACAGTAGTACTAGCCAATTTGAATACCCTTCAACACGGAGGTATTGCATTAGGATGGTCATACCTTAAAACAGTGACTCGGAGTTCATCATAAGTTTCCAGCTCATATCTCTGCCAGTATTGATACCAACATATCGTATTATAAAAACAGATTGTTTCGCTGTGCTTTAGAAATCACATGTTGTAAATGCTAATTGTAAGAAAAAATATATTGAAATAAATGAATAACGTACAATGACGTATGCACTAATCAATAGCAAACAAATGAAATGTAGCTTCTTCACGAACAAATGTTTACTATTTAATGATATATACTGTTGTTTTTTAAACAAGCCTCGCCTGTTTACGTGTACATAATCATTATTATTAAGTTCAATAAAATGAGATATGGTGGATTGGAATCTCTCATTTTAGACTCTTTTAATTTATATTCGACAGCCAAATAAAAATTGATTTGTTTGATTTATAGAGCTCCATGTTGTCGTCAACGTGTACAGTAAATGTCTCGTTATAATTATTATATAATAATTGGCGCCAACTGTAATGTTTTAATGTTTGTTGTGCCCCCACGTTAGTGGCGGGCATTTAGATTTACCCTTGTCCGTCCGTCCGCCCGTCCTTCCGTCCGTCCGTTCACTTTTGTGTCGCACGTAACTCAAAAAGTATTTGACCTAGAGTCATGAAACTTTACAGGAATGTTGATCAGCATGTGTAGTTGTGCACCTGGGTATTTTCGTCTGGATATTTTTAGTATTTTCAGAGTTATTGCCCTTGACTTAGTTAAATTTTGCAATTTTCAACTTGTGTCGCATGTTACTCAAAAAGTATTTGACCTAGAGTCATTAAACTTTACAGGAATGTTGATCAGCATGTGTAGTTGTGCACCTGGGTATTTTCGTTTGGATATTTTAAGTATTTTCAGAGTTATTGCCCTTGACTTAGTAAAATTTTGCAATTTTGAACTTGTGTCGCATGTAACTCAAAAAGTATTTGACCTAGAGTCATTAAACTTTACAGGAATGTTGATCAGCATGTGTAGATGTGCACCTGGGTATTTTCGTTTGGAAATTTTTATTATTTTCAGAGTTATTGCCCTTGACTTAGTAAAATTTTGCAATTTTCAACTTGTGTCGCATGTAACTCAAAAAGTATTTGACCTAGAGTCATGAAACTTTATAGGAATGTTGATCAGCATGTGTAGTTGTGCACCTGGGTATTTTCGTCTGGATATTCTTAGTATTTTCAGAGTTATTGCCTTTGACTTAGTAAACTTTTGCAATTTTCAACTTGTGTCGCATGTAACTCAAAAAGTATTTGACCTAGAGTCATGAAACTTTACAGGAATGTTGATCAGCATGTGTAGTTGTGCACCTGGGTATTTTCGTCTGGATATTTTTAGTATTTTCAGAGTTATTGCCCTTGAGTTAAAATTTGGCAATTTTCAACATGTGTCACAGGTAACTCAAAAAGTATTTGACCTAGTAACTTTACAGGAATATTGATTAGCATGTGCAGTTGTGCACCAGGTATTTTCGTCTGGATTTATTTAGTATTTTTAGAGTTATTGCCCTTCACTTAGAAAATTTTTGCAATTTTCAACTTGTGTCGCAAGTTTCTCAAAAAGGATTTGACATAGTCATTTAACCTTATAGGCAGGTTGCTCAGCATATTTTAGATTTGCACCTGGGGTTTTGCTTGTGGATTTATCCAGTATTTGTAGAGTTATTTCCCTTGACTTAGTAAAAAGATTGACAGAACAGTGGCGCGGTGGGGGCACCCGTGTCCTATGGACACATTTCTAGTTTATGCTTTTATGCTGATTTCCATCAAACTTGCCTTACTGCTAATAATGCCATTTCTGCATTTTTCATTGATTTCAAAAGTTCCAAAGATCATTGATTTTCTACGGATGTTTCAAAATTCAAATTCCGCTTAAGCCGGTGCTAGGGGGCGTGGGCGGTAGTTTGCACTTTACAGTACCGTCCATGAACAGGCTCAATCAAATATAGATAAATACAAAATCCCTAAAGAAAGCCCAACACGACAAAATTGAAAATGTTGCAGGCTCGGTTTGATTGAGCCTGTTCATGGACGGTACTGGAAAGTGCAAGTTACCGTCTACGCCCCCTAGCACCGGCTTAAGCAGAATTCAACATTTAAACATGAACTGGTAAAATTTTGGATTTAGAAACATCCGCAGATGTGTTCATACGGCGGTTATCAAACCGAGCCTGCATCATTTTTAATTTTGCCGTGTTGGGCTTTCTTTAGGGATTCTTATTTTCTCTATTTTATCGCCACATCAGCGTTGTTTGTGCCGTATGAAGGCTGTAAAAAGTCGCCCCGTACATTCAATCAGGGATGTTATATTTCCGATCCTTATAGATCGTTCAGCACGACATTATTGTTGTGCTTGTGGTATTTTAGTTCTTTCTATTCGGCTATTTTCTTGTTGGGTGGTTCCAGTATTCCTCACTTGAATACTGTTGAATCACCCTTAGGATATGTGGCCTGCTTTTTAAATTTGTCTTTTGACGTCTTATCTGTGATATGCAGGCTTCATAACCTCTGATCCCCTTTCAAAATTCCATTTTATTTAGTTCCGCCCATTGTTTTATCGTTTAGGGCACACGCTTTTTATTACTTGGGGACCATACGCCGCTTTTCATGGAATGGCACGGAAGTGTCACATTGAAGGTTCCATGATCACCGCCGTATGAACACATCTGTGGATGTTTCTAAATTCAAAATTTTACTATTTCATGTTTAAATGTTGAATTCTGCTTAAGCTGGTGCTAGGGGGCGTGGACGGTGGCTTGCACTTTCCAATACCGTCCATGAACAGGCTCAATCAAACCGAGCCTGCAACATTTTCAATTTTGCCGTGTTGGGCTTTCTTTAGGGATTCTGTATTTATCTATCTTAGGATATGTGGCCTGCTTTTTAATTTTGTCTTTTGACGTCTTATCTGTGATATGCAGGCTTCATAACCTCTGATCCCCTTTCAAAATTTCATTTAATTTAGTTCCACCCATTGTTTTTTTTCGTTTAGGGCATACGCATTTTTTTACTTGGGGAACATATGCCGCTTTTCATGGAATGAAACGAAAGTGTCACATTTAAGGTTCCATGATGACCGCCATATGAACACATCTGCGGATGTTTCAAAATTCAAAATTGTACCAGTTCATGTTAAATGTTGAATTCTGCTTAAGCCGGTGCTAGGGGGCGTATAATTGACAGTACCGTCCATGAATAGGCTCAAATCGAGCCTGCAACATTTTCAATTTTGCCGTGTTGGGCTTTCTTTAGGGATTCTTATTTTCTCTATTTTAAAGATTTTACAACCATCAAACAGATAAATACAGAATCCCTAAAGAAAGCCCAACACGGCAAAATTGAAAATGTTGCAGGCTCGGTTTTATTTAGCCTGTTATGGGGCGGTAGGGAAAGGCAAGTTAATCCCCCCCCTAGCCGGTTAAGCAAAATTAACATTTAAGTGAAATATAAAATTTGAATTTTGAAACATCCCCAGAGTGTTAGGCGTGAGGGATGTTCACTTTTTTCATTTCCCCCCGTGTACAGGCTCAATAAAAGAGTTTGCAATTTTTAGTAATTTTTTGCGACTGCCATGAAAAAAAAGGTGTGTCCCAAAATTTTTTCATATGTGTATCAGTTTCTGTTTTTTCTGAATAATATATGTAAGGGGAATTTGCTAAAAACATATCGTTTTTTTAATTTTTTAGAAAAGGGGAAAATATATTTAATGTTAAATAATGGTTAAAAGGGGGGTTAGATGTGTTTCTAAGAAAATTGCGATTTTAAGTGAAAGTTCAAAAGCACTAATATTTGACTTTATACAAATCAAAGCACAGAAGGCGCTGAAGTTTGGTTATGGGGTTAAGATGTAAGAAAGGAGAAAGGGTGAAGGTAGAGACTTAAAAAGGTTTGCCTTAATGGGGATTTGAACCCTGTCACGCTTCTAAGAGAGGTGTATAAATCGAGGCCTGTTTAATGGCCCGAGAAAACAATTTTCTAAATATAGGGTTTTGTAAGCCCTTTTAATTTCGATATATTTTGTTAGGTATAACGTTTTTTTAAATTGATGTAAATAATATGAGGCTTAATATATAGCTTATAAAGAATTATAAAGATAACAAATAAAGGTATTAGAATTCTTTTCGAATTCAAGAACTCCCACCCCCCCCCAGAAAGATTGAAAAATTTAATGCGTCTCGTCATTTGCACATCTTTAGGCAGTGATTTCCCCTTAATTTTGCGGCGTAAGTGTACATATAAAGGGAAGTAACCGCTTCGAGGAGTTTAGACTACTTTCGGTTTGTTCAGGTAACCTTTTGGATACTTTTTGTATAACCAGGTTTCCTTCCATTTATTATTAAAAAATAATAAATGTGCTTTTAAAACCTCATTATGGACTTGTTAATTGTGTGCAAAATAACAAGAGCACCAATAACGTTGATCCCGTAATCCATGCGCATGAAAATATAAAAAAAATACAGACAAACGAATTTTTCTGGAATAGGTGATTGATGTATTCATTGATATCAAATATGAAAGTCAAAATCAGCAAGGAAGGGCGGTATTCAAAGAACGCGTCCCCTACATTTTATAAGTTAACAATAAAGTTTATAATTTTCAAATATATTTTTGCATATCAATGAAATATTTATACGACTGGTAAAGAATTGATTTTGAAAAATATTTTAAGATTGCACAGGTAATAGGTTAACTACGTGTGTTCATGTCTCGGTCATCTTAAGCATTCACAAAATGTTCTCATTTACAAATTTCCTATCAAAATTTCGATTTTATTTAGCTAATCAATTCTTAAAATAACATTTAAAATTATACATATTGCTAAATCATGTTTTACTATTTCATGTTTCGAACAAAGTGGTTATAAACAGGAGTATAAGTAGAGGGGTCGGAAAGTGTGTTTGCTTTGACTTTTAAACGGGCTATAACTGACCGAATATTTTACTAAACGATGCTTTAATGGTGCGATAAAACATATAAACTCATCCCATTGGACGGGGGAGCACAGGGTGAGTCCAAAGAACAAAATAAATATTCCAAACAAGCATTATACTTTAAATGAAATATATGATGAAGGATAATATGTTTTTGCCATTTTGCTATTAAACTTTGCTTCGTTTCATCAATGATCACACACATACTGTTTTATGTCGTCAAATTCTGGTTACTTTAACTACCATTTAACACAAATTAAAACTTCTAATGTTAAGATAACCGCACCCATTGTACATTCTGAATGCTTTGGACTTCTAGGTGACGTTTAATATCGTCCCGTCTTAGTGAATTTCAACAAACATATCACCAAGCACTAGCTAATAATATGACCGAGTGAACCGTGTACCGAAATTGTGCTGCTCCTTTAACTTCGGAACACCTCGCCGATTATTCCTTATTAGAGCTTATCCGGTGACAGATGTAAATAGCCGATATGTTGCTATTGTATGCAGAAGTATTTCGACTAATCAGAAATCCTTACTTCTTATCAGTTATATATTAATTTTAAAAGTAAAACATTACGTTATGTAAAAAACATAGAAAGCAAAGGCATATGACCATTGAGTCACATGCATCCATGAAAAACTGATTTGTCTCATAGAAACTTTTGCCGAAGAGTAATTGACTAGTGTGATTCAGAACCTACAGATAGTCGAAATATTTCAATATCAAAAGTCAGATTCTGGGGGGTCGACATATTGTTTCTACGTCTATTGCACTTACATAAAATAGCACAATATATCAACTCAATACAATACAAAATATTATACTACCTTTAATTTTTACACATTATACAGAGAAATGAACCATCTTATTTGATACATGTTCTGGATATTAGTCTAAACCATAACTGTCAAAAATGTAACAATTAACATTTTATACATTGTGCAACAAATCTTAATTTGTAAAAAGTAGACGTCCAGAAAACATGTTCCAGTAACTACTATAGTCTTCTCCTAAAATTCCTCCAGAGCTGCAGCTCGTAACCTTTATTTTTATTTGATCGTTTTTACGAGCAATTGTGACAGCATCATAATTGTTACATGAAAGATGACTTGTCGAATGTTTGTTAAAACGCACCTGTGTAAAAGGCTTATCATTGGCCATAAAAGCAAAATCGACATATCTTCCTGAGTTAACACACAATTGCACGCTAAATGTATAAGCGCCAGCGTAAGGAACTGTAAAAACACCATTTTCTTTGTTGTAAGCACCGCCTTCGTTCAATAAGACTTCTTTGAAGACCGTGGTAAGTCCCGATTTTTAAGTAAGTTTATTCCGGATTCCGGTGGGCAGAAAAATAATACAAAGGCTCTGGCATTCTCTTCCAAAAAAGACTGCAAACAACTTTTTCAATTAAGTGCTGTGAAGTATTTGGGACATATTTAATATAAGTGTTGATTGGGTTATAAAATTTTATATACCGAACAATAGTATGTTTTTGTGTGGTAATTACCGTTATATACAATGCAGAGAACCGAACAGTTGTCACTGAACGCAGTGCCAAAACGGCAAATCCAATTACACATATTAAGCTGTACATTATGAAAAAACGAAATAAACAGTAAAATTATATTACAGTTGATTCTCAACATCGTTGAAACGCATTGCCTGTGTTTTGTATTTCACACATATAAATGTTATATGTAAACAGAATAAAATGTTGGCAATAGAACGAAATATTATGCAGCTATTTTAGAAGGGTTAAAATTGTTTAGAATTGACGTCGAGCATGAGCCAACCGCTCTTTAGGAAATATATAAGCATATTTCTTTCAAATGTGTATTTTAGAAGTATTATTTTGTCACATTTAAATAAAAAAAATTCTTGCAGATATATAGCTTTATACACTTGACATCAATCAAGAAGATTAAATGGCGGACGCGACCCTATGTGTCCGTAGGTAATTTTTTTTCATGCACGTATAGACGCCCGAGTAGGGCCTCTGACCTTACAGGACCTATTAGGATATTATGATAGCATCCTTATAGGTCGTAATTTACCGTAAGAGATTAGACAACAACTTATGTAAAATTGAATAGTAAGCATACCTTTCAATTCAGAATTCCAGTTAGTTTTTTCTTTCTCAAGTTTTGTCATTTCCTCCTGAACCTTAGTTTTCGTTTCTTGGATGACAGCAGCCAGATCTGTAGCACTTTTGTCGGACTTTGCTTGTAAACTCTTCTCCCAAATAATTCTCTCGTTCTGTAAAGTATTAAGAGCGGTCTGTACTTGATTCCGATAAGTTTCTATTTCTTTCCTCAAAGCCTCAACAGAAAATTCCTGTCTTATCATTTTTTCTAACAGTTTTTCCTCATAATGAAACTTCGAACATTGTGGCTCAAAACTACTGCAACTAATTAGAGGGACAATTACAACAATTATAATACCCAATGAACCCATTGTTCTTAACTTTGGGCAATAGTACTAGTCAAAATATACTTCTCAAATGAAGACTTATTCTTCTTTATAAACGTACTTATACCTCTTAATACATGTAAGATAAAGACAAGAGCTGAGCAAGGAGCAGCGCGCTCCACATTTTTTACTTCGTAATAGTGCAAAAAAGGGGTCATAATTACGCAAAACTGATGTTGGAAATAGAATCAGAATTATCTGCCCTTTTAAAGTAAACAACTATTTAATTAAAGTGAATATATCTGAAAGTTTTTGATCAATTAAGTAAAACGTAGGTTAATTAAACAATGAATGATTTTTCATGGAGTTTTGCTCTTAAGAAATGCCATTTTAATTTCGATAGTGGACAATTACTACAACAATTACTACAGGTTTAAAGTGAATATCATTTATACAATTTGAGAAAATGATTATCCAGGGGAAAGTTTAGTTTAACTTTGCTATCTCTTATTTCAGATGTATTTTTACGAGCCTATGTTATTCCTTAACATTTTGATAATTGTCAACCAAACTAAGTTTGAAGTGAATAGCTTTCATTGCTTGTGAGAAAACTGATATCAAATCATAACCTATTTCAATGACGTTGATCTCTAAAGTTTTGACCTAAAATGAATTTGAAAAATTCATCCAGGTTGATCTTCATACAAAGACTGATGTTCTAAGGTCAATGCACTTAATAACAAGTTTTTTGTTTTGTTATAACAGATACCAGAGACCTTGACCTTTGATATATTGACCAGAAAGTAGGTGTTGCAGATAGAACTCATCAAGGTAAATCTCATGCAAACAAACTTTTGAGATACTGCGTCAATGTACTTAAATTAAAAAAAAATATGTTTTGTTATTATAGGTCATTTGGCATTATCCTTTGACGTTTTTACCTGTAAGTGTGTGCTGATGGTAGAACTATTTAAACCTGTTTTAATGTGATGAATTAAGTTGAACCGGTGTTTGGATTCTTGGAATGTAGCTTTCAAGTAACTTTCCAGTACCGTCCAAGAACGAGCTCCTTCAAACTGAGCCTGTAACCCTTTTTTTATTTTTGTCGTTTTAAACGTTTTCATGGACACTGTTTTTCTCTATACTTTTGTACCAGATATATGACCCAGTGACAATGCGCCTAAATGGGTGTGGCATGTAAAACTCATCAAGGTTCTTCCACGCGTAAATTTTTAATGAATTAGCTAACTAGTATTGAAGTTAATGACCGTTAACTAAATGTTGAATACTACTTAAGCCAGTGCTAGGGGCCGTGGGCGATAATTTTCTTTCAGTAACGTCCATGAACAGGCTAAATCAAACCGAGTCTCTTCTTTAACGAAAAAGGTTACTTAACACCGATGCCATCGAATGGGTCATGGTAATTGTAGCTTTTTCTTTAAAAAGTAGAGCTAAAACAGCAATGAAAACAAAATCAATTTATCTGCTGATTAATGCGTGTAAGCTGGCGGATTTACTGTTTATTGACATGCTAATACGTGAGATAATTAACAAGCAATAGATTAGAACATCACTTTTTCAAGAGGTGTAGACAAAATTATTCGAAAATCTAAAATGCTATTTTTTCAAAATTAACACTAAGTTAATAATCCAATTTGATTATTATTACTACTAGAACTAGATCGTCATTTTGCGCGGAGCTTCTTAATTGGTTAATTGCAGCAACATTTGTACTTGTCTGGTATACTTTCCAGAAAACAAAAAAGTTTGCCATTGTTTTCTCGATTAAACATTTAATAGTCCGTTGACCTGACAATATAACATCCGGTTTGAGACAGTTAAAGTTGAAAGGAACATTTATCAAAATGAAATAAGCAAACGGTTTAATCGAATAAAAGGAGAGAAGCTGAAATTGGTGTTAAAAGCATTTATCATATCTAAACAAAATTTAAAACGCTATTCAAAAGTAGGATAACGGTTGCAGTGCACATTGTGAGAACAGGAGGGTAAAATGTTGAAAATAATATACTGATAATATCAGATTAAAGATGTAACTCATAACCTATATACAAGGTTTGGTGATTGGTTGTTAAATGAAACACAGCCCATTCTATGCGTATTTTCTCCTAGATATTTAAAAAAGAAATAAAAGAATAAAAATGTTAAGTACAAGTAAAGGAGTTAATAATAGGTCTTATCGTTCTTGGGAAATATTTACTGTTACCTAAAAACTAAGTTTTATTTGCATCAAACTATTCTGTTTCTTTTGTACAGATAGAATAAACAAGAGTATTTCAAAGTAAATTTAATTAGACGCATAGATATCTTACTGTTATTTTTTTAATTATTAAATACTCTTCCCTAAGAAGAAGAGTTAGTTTGATACATTTTATTTTAAATCATATATATTCATCATGCGAAGCAACAATTTTGTCAACAAATTTACAACTACACAACTGACAGGACGATGTGGCAGACAGTTGGAAAAAATAAAGAATACATATCTATGCTGCAATACATGTCTTTTATATCGTGTTTTCGCCTTTCGACAATAATTTTTGAAACGGGCCTCTTATAGTTTTTATTTAATCCTTACATTCCATACTTTGATTATCGATGAAATTTTTTTTATTGATAGGTTGGTCGTTTATAAAAAATCTAGATTCCTTCATACAGACCACACAGAGAGATGTGAAGATTTAACATATAGCTTTCGAATTCTTTAAGTCATTCTTACTTGATAAACTAGCTTCTGAACATGACAGAAGAATTAAAGTAATCTTATAAACATCAAAACATTTTAATAAGTCAACATTGAGGAAACCCCCATTTACGTTTTGATCTTTGATGCACGAAAAGTACCTAGTACCTGTAGGGCCACATATAAACTGGATATGTCGTGTCTTTCTACAATATTTAAAATATAAATTTGAGACATCGCCTGAAACACGAAACACCCACAAAAAGTATAAATAAAAAAAATTAGTACCACAATGTCATCATATAATAAAGTGCAAATTGATTGTAATGGTAATGTGATAAAAAGAATCTGACTTGTTGGACCAAGCGGTTGTCCCTAAAAGATATAAAGTTGAAACCCTTTTTCAAGGTTTAAAATTTCAGTGTAAACTGTACTTATTCCCTTTAAAAAAGAAAAGGGAATTATTAAAGGGGTTAACGTTTTAAAACAATGGGAAAAAAAGCTTTTGGGGTAATCAAAAGGGCTTTTTTCAAAAGACAAAATTTGGGCTCTAAAAAAAATTCATTGATTTGAGTAATGTGACAGTATTTACAATATTTTAATTTCAGTTAAGCGTCTCCATTACCATCAATAGTCGTGTCTCATTGTTTTTCTGTTGTTAGATTAAATATTCAGAAGGCCAAGTAAAACATGGAATGAGGTTTTTCCTTCTTGATCTTTCTTTTTTCATATTCCATGTCAATGTGGCCCCCCAAAAATAAAGTTTTTCGAAAGTTTTCAAAACACTTGTTATTTTCCTTTTTTAAGGGGATAGTAGGGCATTAAATTTTTTGTTTTCCCTTTTCATCTTCAAATCTCCCATAATCTGGTGGTTCTTATATTTTTTTGGGCTTTTTCTCCCGAGGGTCATTTTGGAGATAAATTGTTTTTTGGGGAAGTTTTGCATTTTTTAAAATTTGCCCCCTTTCCTTTTTTTGATTTTTTTTTCCCCCATATTTTCCAGCTATAATGGTTAACTGATTTCTAATGACTAAATTTTCAAACACTTTTTGTCTTTATTATTATCATTTTTGTGTCAGTTAAACCACGTCATGAAACGGGGTAAAACAAAAAGGTTCGATTTTTGTATTTTACGGCATAATTTACTGTATCGACGTTTAAGTGTAAGTGTCACTTTATAAGTGGTTATACATGACACTTATACAAATTGTTGTACGTACGATAGTCCTTCCAATAATAGAATGTTTTGAGAGATAAAAAAGAGACAATTTCGCAGAATTATACTTTCTTTGATGTTTTTGAAACCTGCGCGAAATTTAACTTTTTTGTAAGCGCGTGGCTTAAGGCCCTGTCACACTAACCTGCGTTTTAACTTCATTTGCACAAAGCGCAGCGAGATCGCATGAAAAATCTGATATATTTTATGACACGACGACTTCACGACGTCCTCACGGCGATCATGGCGTTGCTACGGAGCTTCCATGACGTTATAACGCGTTCACACGGCGTTTTAATTGGCGAATGTCTGCGTTCGGACTGCGCTTCTACTGCGTGCTTTGCACTTCCACTGCGCTTTCACAGCGGCGTTCACACTGCGCTTAAATCTTGCTTCATATACCAGCAAGCACTCATTCTGAATAGTCGTGTACCTGCTGCAACTGCATGCAAGCAATAAACTAGCTTGCTGTCGTTCATCATTCAAGGTTGAACGGACATTTACTTGCAAACACGTTTTATATATACAGTGGAAACCCTCTATTAAGAACACCAAATGGACTGGACTTAAGGCACAGTGATTTTAATTGCGGATGGTCTTAATTTTGGCTATAATCATCAAGGCATATATACATCATAACCACTCTATTTGAATTTTTATATGTAAATATGTTTAAACAAATATATTATAAGCCTCAAATATTACTATAAACTGATGTTATAATATTTAATCCTAATACGTACTTTAGTCCTGAAGTTTGAAGATATTTAATATTACAGATTGATTTCCATAGATCATGTTTCATATACATAATTCACCTAATTAAGAAATTAATTCTTTACAAAATAAATTTGCAGAAAATAACTTATAACCACTCTGAAGTTTATGTTCTCACCTTTATACAATTTTCCAATCATAACAGTTGTAACACTTTTTTTCATCAAGTGTCATACTTTAGAGAATTCAAACAGATGAATAATAACAAACTTGTGATCTGAATAGGTATTGACTGGAATATCAGTGGTCTGAATAGCGGGATTAAATAAATAAATCAATCAATCAATTAATGAATTGAAACTGAAACTGGTGGTCTTAAAAGTGGATATGTGGTATGGTCTTAATTGTGGACCATGCTACCATTAACATAAAGAACATACAATTCCGTTCTTTTTAAAAATTGGTCTTAATGCAGGGGTGATCTTTATTTCTGAGTGGTCTTAAGTAGTGATTCTACTGTACTGTATTCTCGATTTCAGATAAGCGCATTAGAATCGCCTTGAGATTGCAATGGTCGTCGTGACAGTGCCGTAAAGTCGCAGTAAGAGCGTTTTAGAAAAATAAAGCTCCATACAAGCGTCGTACACACGCAGTATAAGCGCGGTAGAGACGCTGAAATATCTCTGTACAAGCGCCGTGGCTAACCATGGCATTCATTCAGCGATCCTTCTGCGCTTTCACGACGTTCCTGATGCGTTGAAGGAGATACTACTGACTTGCCTTGCTACGGCGTCCTTACTGCGAACCCACTGTCTCCTTATCAAAACGCCGAGTGACGGCTTTTGTTTTGGGCATTCTCAAAATGCGCGCCGTCGGTCGGCGTTCTATGCGATGCCACTGCGATGCTACGGCGATGTTTGCCATCTAACTGCGCTCACCTCGGTGTTCTGAAATTTCTTTGGACGCCATGAGAACGCCGCCCTGGTGTGACAGGGGTTTTACTATCGATTTACTTCAGCACATGGGTACGTTACTGATTTTTCAACACGATTTGCACTTTTTGAAAACACTGTGTTTTTAGTTAAGAATGAAGGCCTCATTCATTTTGGTAACACTTTTATAATGTATCGGCTCGGTTTACTAGGATTGCATTTACAAATTTGTATTAACACAATTCAAGCAAAGTGCGTATATTTTACTTACAGAATCTGAGATGAAAAATCTATCCAATATTTGCTTAAAAGTATCCAATATTTAAATTGATACTTTTCCATCCTATATGTATCAAATTAATGGACAATTATTTTGTGTACTTGCAGATATATCGTCTCGGTGTGGGACATAATAAAATTGTACTGAGAAATTAAATTCACACATCTGCTTCTTGCTCAGGTCTTGAGCAACGGGTTTTATAATAATTATAATATTTGTTAACAGGAAAAACAACTATTGAAGCTGATTTGGTTCATTTTGTGTTATGCGTTATCAATAGCGACAACACAGCTTATATTGTTATCGCTTTTTCGTCTCGTCACTAGCGAAACGCGCCAGACGGCGCCTTGTCGTATTGTCTCTAGATATTTTCATATCTATAGCATACATGCAAGCATGGCACAATCGATACATCTTTAACTAACCTTTCAAATATTGAGCCTGCTGCTATCTATCTTCATTTACCTTGTTACCTGAAAAAAGTAGCGATAAATGTGAAAAGTAGCCAAGTGTAAACAAAGTAATATTTGACTATCATACAAAATTCTTATTCACTGTAACTGAAAAGGATTGTTCATGTAACTCGCGAATGAGTAACCTATTGGATATTTTTGGTTAACCAGGTTTCCTTCCATAAATTATTTAAAATTATACTAGAGCTTTTGAAATCTCATTATTGAGTTATAAATTGCGCACAAAATATCAATACCACCAATAACGTTGATCCCGTAATTCATGCGCATGAAAATATCAAAACTACACAGACAAACGATTTTTTTCTGGTACTCTCAGTTATTTAAATAGGTGATTGATATAAACTATTAAAGACAAAACCATTAAGGAAGGGCAGTATTCAATGAACGCATCCCTTACATTTTTATAAGTTTACAATAAAGTTTATAAGTTTAAATATATTTTTGCATACTAATGAAATATTTATATGACTGCCAACGAATTGATTTTCAAAAGTATTTTAAGATTTCACATGTAATAGGTCACCTACGTTTTTTCCAAATTTTAAGTGTCGGTTATATTTAGCATTCACAAAACGTTCTCATTTACAAAATTTCCTATCAAAATTTCGATTTTATCTTACTTCAATTGCTTTAGCAATTCTTAAAATAACATTTAGATTTATAGATATTGCTAAATTGTGTTTTACTTCTATTTTATGTTTCGAAAAAAAATGGTTATAAACAGGAGTACAAGTAGAGGGATCGAAAGGTGTGATTCCTTTGACTTTGAAACGGGCTATAACTGACGGAATATTTTACTATACGATGCTTTTAACATGCGATAAAACATATAAACTCATCCGACTGGACGGGAAGCACTATGTGATTACAGAGAACAAACGAAATATTTCAAACAAGTATTATACTTGAAATAAAATGTATGATGAAGGATAATATTTTTTTTGCCATTTTGCTATTAAACTTTGCTTCGTTTGATCAATTATATTACATATACCGTTTTCTATCGCGTCAACTTCTAGTTACTTTAATTACCATAGTACACAAATTAAAACTTTCTAATATTAAAATGGACGCACCCATAGTACATTCTGAATGCTTTGGATTTCTAGGTGACGTTTAATATCGGCACGTCTTACTGAATTTCAACATATCACCAAGCACTAGCCTATTATATGACCGAGTGAACCGTATACCGAAATTGTGTTGCTCCTTTAACTTCGGAACACCTCGCCGTTCATTCATAATAAGAGCTTAATGACTGAGGAAAATAATTTCTAATAAGAGCTTATCTAGTGACTGATGAAAATAGCCGATATGTTGCTATTCTATGCAGAAGCAATTCGACTAAACAGAAATGTTCTACTTTCCCGCCATTTGAACAAATATACAAATTTTCCGCAACTGCAAAAAGATATCTCGCCAATTTGTAAGAGTCAGTGTATGTTTTGTATGTGTTGGTGCTAATTGATTGAAAAGTGAATGAGATTATTGGTTAACCTTATTTTGGAAACCTGTCGTCAATTTTGGTTAAATTCAATTAATAATAGTTTTGGTAATAGTCATTCTTATAAGTTATTACATTTAAAAATTAAACGTTTTATAGACCTTTTTACGACGCAGTGTCCGTTGCTATGAAAAAAATACCGGAAGTAAGATTTTTTCGCGCTTGCGCAATTTACGTAGGGCAAAAATTAACCTTACCCTACATAAAAATGTAGTAGAAATTCATAGACAATTTCGAGTTTGTTTAAGGTAAATATTAGAAATTCATATGAAATAGCTTGTTTCAGAAACACAGAAGATGCATTCAAAGCTTTGTGGCCAAGATTGCACCAAAAAGACATGGGAAAGACGATTGTTTAAGAATTTCCCCGACCAGACATTGTGATTATTGTTGTAAAAAATATGGAAATATATATACATGTATTAGGAAATAACGATGTCAATTTAATTGTTGTTGAAATCGTCCATATAAAAAATTTTTTTTATAACATATTATATATAACATTTTTATATAAATTTTATAACATTTTAAATCGAGGTTAATTAACATTCTGAAAAAAAGTTGGAAGACGTGATAAAATGCATTTTTAGTTTTCAGTTAATCTAAATTTATCCTTTATACGACTTGACTGAGATGTCAAACAAATAAGTCACATATATATTTAAATAATTGTTCAAACTCTTGAGAACTTAAGATGGGTGGTGGAATAATACACATTTTGTCCGGTTCCTTAATTGTAACACAATGACATGCACGTCACGTAAATTATTAGTCACTTCACAAAATCAATAAACATTGATGAGATTTGTAACAATAAAAGTTACTTCAGTTACGATTAATCATTTTCATAGTTTTAAGTAATAAACTATGGCATGGTACTAAAACGACCTGTTTGAATGGCAAATAACCACTGATCATGATAAGATAGATAAGATAAGATAGTTTATTAAAGTCTCATCATCATGTACAATATTAAAACAATACAAATATAAAACCTACGACATTGTACATAAATGCCACTCATAGATGAGTTATAAGAGAGTATACATAACCTTACAACAAAATCTAATATACAGGACATATCTACAAAATTACATAAAAATAAAACCAAGTAATTTTTCTTTTTTAAATTAATGTGAAGTGTTGAGACAACCAGACTGTATTAATTTAAGTTGAAATTCTGTGTAG